>NW_021605074.1:19653-21204 GCF_004785775.1 Grammomys surdaster | reverse complement strand
AAGAAGAAGAAGAAGAAGAAGAAGAAGAAGAAGAAGAGAGAGGAAGAGAAAGAGACAGGGCTGACCACCCTGCCACAATGTGTATGAGCTCACTTTTGTCTTTTCCCTTATAAGCTGGCCCTGAGAAATGTTTGAAGTCCAGTCTTAGTTTCTAAGTTTATGCTGCGACCCTGATCAATCAGTTTTTGGGTGTGTGCTCAATAAACTATCCCTATCTGACTGAGTCTGGCATTCATGTGGTTTGTGAGATGATTTCTGAACTTCAATATGCAATACTCACCAACATTTCAACACAACTCTTTAGAGAAATTGAATAAAATAACCTTCAATTTTATATGGAAATATAAAAACTGAGCATAGTTACAACAGTCCTGAATAATAACAGAACTGCCTAAGGTACTTTTATTATCCAACACCCCCAGTTTCAAGTTGTGTTATAGAGCTGTAGTCTTAAAAAAAAACCCACCATGGTAATTGGATCCTTAAGTGGCCACTTCCTATAGGACTCCCAGTCTACCCACCTACAAAGCCTTTGACTTAATATGTGTCCTGCCTACAAGATGCACAGGGACAAAGATAAAACAGAGACTGAGGGAATGGCCAACCAATGACTGCCCAAAATTGAGACTTATCCCATGGGCAAGACCCAATCCCTGACACTATTAATGACCGTCTGTTATGCTTGCAGACAGGAACCTAGCATAACTGTCCTCTGAGAGGCTCTACCCAGTAGCCAATGGAAAGAGATGCAGAGATCCACAGCCAAACATTATCTGTAGGTATAAGAACAAATATTTAGAATGTACTTAGGGATTATATTGGTTTAGTAAAGTAGCAGTTATAGATTCTCTGTCAAGATCCATGACTTCACTAGCCCTGGGTAGTTGTCTAGGTTTCCAGTACCAAGTTTTCTCTTGTTGAGCAGGTCTAAGTCCAAGGAGAGAGCTGTTGGTTACTATCAAGGTATGTGTGCCACTACTTCACCCTTAGAGTTATTGTGTCTTGCTGGTCACTCTTGTGGTTTCACGGTCATTGTAGAAGGGTGGGATTGTTGTTTGTTTTCCTTCGTAGGAAGCTTGCATGGTGCCTTCTGGTATAACGAAAGCCAGTTACTTAGGGTTTCCATTGCTGTGAAGAGACACCATAACCAAGGCAACTCTTATAAAGGAGAACATTTAATTTGGGCTGAATTACAGTTTCAGAGGGTCAGTCTATTATCATTATGGCAGGAAGCATGACAGCATGCAGGCAGGCATAGTCCTAGAAGAGCTGAGAGTTCTACATCTTGATTTGAAGACAGCTGGGAGGAGAGACTCTTCTGTACTGGTGCCTGAGCATAGGAGACCTCAGAGCCAACCTACACAGTGACACACTCCCTCCAACAAGGCCACACCCCCTAATAGTGCCACTTCCCAGGGGCCAAACATATTGAAACCACCACAGAAAGGAAGCTTTCAGGTCAGATCTTTTCCTTCTGTTTGTTTTGTTCTATTCTGATGTGTTAGTTTTTGTTTTGTTTTTATTTCAACCCCTTAGAAACCTGTTTGTTTT
>NW_021605074.1:12476-19643 GCF_004785775.1 Grammomys surdaster | reverse complement strand
GTTTTTGTTTTGTTTTTATTTCAACCCCTTAGAAACCTGTTTGTTTTCTAACAAACAGAGACACAAAGGTGGATTTGGATGGGAAGGGAGGTGCGAGGAACTTAGAGAAATAGGAGAAACTATAATCTGGATATATTATGTGAAAAAAAATCTATTTTCAATATAAGGAAAAACATGAGAAATGTTAAAAGAAAATAAATGATGTATTTGTGTATCAAGTTGATAAGGGGTCAGTTATGCTGATTTTTGTCATCTTGACACAAACCTAGATATGTCTAAGAAGAAGGAAGCACAGTTGAGAGCTTCCTCTATAAGACCGGCCTGTAGGCAAGCCTGTAGAGCGTCTTCCTCATTAATGATTGGTATGGGAGGGTCCAGCACACTGTGTGCAGGGCTACCTCTGGGCCAGGTGGTCCTGGGCTGTAAAAGGGAGCAAGGCATGAGGAGTAAGCTAGCAAACTAGGTTTCTCCATGTCTCCTGCTTCCCTTCTTGACTCCAGGTTCCTGCTCTGACTTCCTTTAATCCTCCTCGAAGAGTGATGTGGAAGTATAAGATGAAATAAACCCCTTTCCTCTTGCAAGTTGCTTGTGGTCATGGTGTTTTATCACAGTGATAGAAACCCTAATTAAGACACATTGTTAGTCTTAGGAAGTGTTAAGCCTGCTGTGCTGGTGCTTACCAGCAGGAGACGCTAGAGAGTCAGGAAGAGGAGCACCAGTTCAAGACTAGCCTCAAAGGGTTATTAAAGGAAAAAAGACACAAAATTGGGGGGATGTAGGTGTGAACCTGGGAGGAATTAGGGGGAAGAGCTGGGAGTAAATTTGAACAAAATACATTGTATGAAATTCTCAAATAATAAAGTATTTTTTCTACATAAAGGAATGATGGCTTTAAAAAATCAGCTGTGTCTTACCATGTAGCATAGGCTAACCATGAACTCAAACCTTACTATCTCATTCTCTTGAAGCCTGAGGGAAAATTAGTTTTCATCCAAGTGCTTGAGACACAAACAGACTCAGGAGCAGCTTAGAACTGCCCTGTCTTTGGTCCATAAATAAGTATGGCTGAGAAACATTAATAATAATGAAAAAACCCAACAACAAAACCAACCATATTTTCACAGTTCCACCAACAGATCTAGTGTCCAGAAGAAGTCTGTAATCCATTGAACCTGATGACTTGAGTTTGATCTCTAGGACCTCCATGAATACTCATAGAAGACTTTTTCTACTGAGACATCTCTCGTTTACGTTTTGAAGGCTCACAGTGCCCTGCTAAAGAGCTCCTATAGAGGTAAATTAGTAGACAGTTTGCCTGCATGGCTCTGCTAGAGGCCTGCAAAGAGATTGTCTAACTTAGTGGTTCTCAGTCTTCCTAATGCTGTGACCCTTTAATACAGTTCAGTTAGTCATGTTATGGTGACCCCCAAACCATGAAATTATATCTTTGCTACTTCATAGCTGCAATCTTGCTACTGTTATGAATCATAATGTAAACATCTGCTCTGCAGGAGAGCTGCTATGTGACCCCTGGGAAAGGGTCATTCAACCCCCAAAGGGTTGAGAATTGCTGGTTTAAATAGAAGGAAGATTGGTCCCTGAATTCATGCATAAACCAGGTTTGCTTGCAATTCATAAGCCATTGGCATGTAAATTCTGATTTCTGAATTACTTTATGAAGTTTATTCATCTAAGGGATTGGGACATATTCTAATTACATTGTTCATTTGTTTGGCCAACATCAATTTAAAAAAACAAACAGAGAGTATATGTGTAAGCCTCCCTGCAGACTTCCTCTGAGCCGAAGTGAATGACCCATATTTGCCCAAGAACTATTAGTAGAAAGGATGACTTTACAACATGAATGTGTTTGTAAACTTAGTAAAGAAAACATGACCAGTGCTTAGAGGACTGTCACATAATTTCAAAAAGCAAAATTCTTTTATACCAAATGAACAAGAAGAGGGAACCCATGATATTTCCCCCTCATTATTGCTTAATTAGAATAGAAATTTTGAAAATGAAAAATGATAAGCTTTAGTGCTTCTACAATAGTCATCCCTATGTCCTGAGCTGCTGAGATGAAGTGTTCTATCAGAAGGCAGAAGGTGGTGAGAACTACATCAATACAGATTTGCTGGTCCGTACCTTCCCAATCCCAGGCCTGAGTCTGGGGACAGTTGACCTTTCCTGTCCAGAGTTCTGAATTTGGAGAAAAAAAATGCATCTGTGCTGAATACATGTCAGGGGCAGCCCTGCTTATACACTGAAGGCCTAGAATCAGCCATAGGCCTAAAAACAGTAATAGGCCTGACATACATGTCTGCTAACACAAAGTCTTGGGTCTCTGTGGAAAAACACTGAAACAGATGACTAGAAGATACTGTAAACGAGCAGCTTTGGTGGAAAATTACCAGGCTGAATAGTCATAGACCTTGTAGATAGGTAACCTTGGTGGATAGTACCAACTTAGATAAGGACAAGTGAGTCATAGTCAGAGTCATAGTGATCTGTCCCCTAAACCTTCACCCAGCTGACACTCTGTTCTGGAAGATATCTGTACTCCCCCTGAACACCTACGCTCCTGCGTCAGCCCCTTCCCCACATCCTTCATTTTTGTGTATATAACCCCTGTGTGAAAAAAGTAAAATCGGCGATTTGATCAGACTATAG
Source organism: Grammomys surdaster (assembly GCF_004785775.1). Taxonomy (NCBI): domain Eukaryota; kingdom Metazoa; phylum Chordata; class Mammalia; order Rodentia; family Muridae; genus Grammomys; species Grammomys surdaster. The sequence continues at coordinate 16,970 of NW_021605074.1, read as the reverse complement.
ACAGATGGCCATTCTTTTGTGTGTGTGTGTGTGTGTGTGTGTGTGTGTGTTTGAGACAGGGTTTCTCTGTATAGTCCTGGCTAACCTGGAACTCACTCTGTAGACCAGGCTGGCCTCGAACTCAGAAATTCACCTGCCTCTGCCTCCCAAGTGCTGGGCTTAGAGGCATGCACCATCACTGCCTGGCCAGATCGCCATTCTTTGCGTTTGCCCATCTTCTCTTTCAGGTGGCCTCCTTGGACCCCTGTTTAATGCCCTGCTGGACAGGACAAATGCAGAGGCATTTTCTTGTAATTGCTTCCTGAACTATATAGTGTAACAATTACAAACCTAGTACTTAAGTAATGCTCAATCGTATAAGAAGTCTAGAGGCTAATTAAGCTATTCTGAAAGATGTTCATAGATGTTATGCAAATGCTGTACCATTTATACAGCCTCCAGGAAGTTTTGTATCTGAGAACTTTTGGAAACATCTGCTGGAATGACCTAGGGACAACTGTATATCATAAAAAAACAAAACAAAACAAAAACCAAAACACCCCAAAGCTTACCAAACAGCTTGTCTTCATGGTTAACACAATTGTTTTCTTATAAATACTAAGTAATAAATTTTACAAATAGATTATGAATGTAATAATAAATATTACATAAGTAAACACACATTTCTTAGTGTCCCTCTTTAACTCTGTCTATGAGGGTTAGGGCAGGAGGATAGTCACCCTAGGAGGGAAAATGAAGAGACAGGTCAGGTGTGAGGTGGGTACTGTGGGGCTCCCTCTTGAGCCAAGCTCCTCTGCTGACTGTACTTAGTGGGAGTCTGGAGTGCTGTACCAGGAACTCAGGGTGGCCACCACCAGTCTTACCCTTCAGTGGATACACTACGATATATAGATTCCGAGGTGTCCACACAAGGACCATGTCTTAGTTTGGATTTCTATTGCTAGATAAAAACACCATGACCAAAAAGCAAGTTGAAGAGCAAAGGGTTTATTTGGCTTATACTTCCATATCACTGTTCATCATCGAAGAAAGTCAGAACAGGAACTCAAACAGGGTAGGAGCCTGGAGGAGGGTCACAATGAAGACCTCCGCAGAGGGGAGACCCTCACTCAAATCTCAGAAAGTCGCGACCACCCAGTAATCTGCTCGAGACACCATGTACCGGAGCAATTGCGAGATTTATTAGGGCGTGACAGCTAGCTGCTGGTCAATTCGTATGCCCACGCAGGAGCTGAATTGACCCCGACAGCCAGTTTGAAAGGGGTTTTTAAGGGGAAAAACCACAAACCAAGGAATGGGGAGGGGGCTCATGGTTGTTAAGGTGGCATAACATAAAAATAGTGGAACATTCCAAAGGAACCCAACCTACATGAGTCAGGATCAGGTGAAAACTCTCTGTACGCTTATCTTTCTCAAGAATGTGGTCCTGTCCTGTCACTGTGGCCTTGCCCTGTCACTGCGGTTCTCAGCTTGGTTCCCAGCTTGGTTCCACCTAGTTCACTTGCATTCTTTCCTTTCTCTTTGCAGATAGGCCAGTTCCAGTAATGGTGACTGGTCTTTCCACATTCCTAACTTGCTTCATGGCTCGGTTTCTCCATGTCTTTATAAAGAAAGCCTAAAGAATATTTTATATGTCTAAAAAGGATTCTATATACCCAGTATCTATAATTTTTCACTCTACAACAGAAGGATACTACTTACCGGCTCGCTTCCCCTAGCTTGCTCAGCCTGCTTTCTTATAGAACCCAGGTGTAAGGAGCCGCCATTAGAAGATGGAGCTTGTTCCCTCTGTTTGAGGTGGAAAACAACTGCATTCAGGGTCGTAAACACCTGCTGTGAGCCTGCGTATCTTTCAGACATGTCTCCTCACCCTCCCGAGCAGTATGTAAATGAAGTTCTGCAAGAAGCACCAATTAGACACTTATACACAGTTGTGATAACTATTTAAGCAGCACCCATTTCAGGCTTGGGGTCTTTCGCTTTACAATCAGTAGTGTGTTCCCCAATAAAGTGCGTGAGGAAGGATCCTGTTGTTGCGTCATCCTTGCTGGTGAGGCAGGCGTGACACCCAGGATCACCAGCCCAGGGATGGTACCACCCACAATGGACTGGGCCCTCCCGCATCAATCACTAATTAAGAAAATGCCTTACAGCAGAACCAGGGAAATATTTTCTCAATTAAGGATTCCTTCTTCAGATGACTCTAGTTTGTGTGTCAAGTTGATGTAGACTAGCCAGCACAGACCCTTTACCCAAATTAAGCACGCTCCCTACAGTGGGAATTCTGCTCTGACCTTCCTTTAGCAGGCCCGGAAAAGCAGACAAGATGCTGCTATTGAGTACAACAGTGTCTCATGGACCTCAAGAGGATGTTTCTGAATCCCTGTAGATGGAAACAAAGACCAAACTGACTTTTGTTCTGGAGAGTGAGCTCATGGATGAGTTCGTTGCTCTTTTTCTTTGTTTAGTATTTAATTAGTTGAAAGTGTTTTGTTAAATGCAGAATAGCGTTCTACTATTTAAAATAGAGCAAGCTGTGAGGCATATCCATTACTAGAAGTGATGGGGCTCCCACTTGCCAAACGGGAGCTGCAGGACCCTAGGAGTGAGCTGCCCTCCCAGTGACCTCCACCATGCAGACCGATACCCTGCCTGAACAGCCTCCACCACTGCCCTGGGACCTGTACTTCTGAAGCCAGATTGATGCACAAGGCCAGTTTACAGCAGGTCTCTCCATGTGTCTTAAGTCAAGGCCCTTGGGGGCCACTAGAACTTAAATGCAAAAGCCTCCCGCATGCAGTAGAGATCTGTGGAACACCCACCTCTGGGATGCAAACGACCAGCTCCAAGAACTGAAAGAACCAAATAAAGTCCTTGCAGTGACCTGACAGAGCTGGAGCTAGATCCTGGTCTTCCAGGGCTTTTCAGCCAGCCAAGCTGGTCTCAGAGGTTGTCTAACCCAAATCTAGAGATCTAGTCCGGGTGGGGGCTGGAGAGAGCCAATGGTGCGTACCTCTCCTGCCAGTATGTCTAAGAACACATTGCTATCATCCAAGTCAGCAGTGAATACTCACTGAAGTGCAAGGGAGTTGGAAAATTTGCATGGAGAAAAAAAAAACAATTTGATGAAGAAACTTGGAAGTTTTTCGTAATCTAATTTTCCAAAATCTAATAGCTATGGTGGAATATATCTGCTTTTTCTTCCCTGTCATGATTTATTTATTTACTTTCCAGGGTTTAATCATATCTTGAGTATTAAATATTAAATCGATTCTCTTCCCAAAGACATAACTTAGAATGCCAAGGGGATATTAAATTTAATCATCCTTGGCAATTATTTGGCACTGTCCTGGAAAATTAGTTGCAACAGCTGTGGGAACACAGAGTCCAAAGTCTTTAGCTACATTGTATCTGACAAAGTGGGTGCCCCGGGCCTGCTGCAGCCAACTGGCCCTTCCCAGGGCACAATATTAATGCATTCTGGCCTGCCACTCCATCATAATTGAATTGTAAGAAACTCACAGGAAGCCTCCAAAAATTATTCTCCAGTATCTGATTTTGAGAGCATTCACATTTCCCATTCCATTTCTTTTTAATTATCGTAAAAGCAAAATCAATCATTTTTATTTTTGGAATGTTAGCCTCTAGGGGTTGCTGTTCTGCATGCTGTGGACACCCTGCAACTCCTGGCCACCAGTTAACACCAGTCCTCAACCTTCCCATTGACTGGGTTGGAGACTGAACAAAGAAATTGACATTTTTAGAACAGGAAAAAGTGGTGCATCTCATGATTATGTATCTCCGTAGCTAGACCATGGAAATACAAGACGAGTAATGAAGCTAACAAATGAGCTTTCGGCTTCTTCAGTCTTACAATTCCCATGAACAGACTGGTATGAGGTCTTTCTGGTTTTCATTTTTGTTTTTGTTTTGTTTTTTGACGATTTACCATTTTCCTTTAAAAGAATCTGTTGTGGATTTGGTTCAATGCTACTTATGTTAATTCAGTCCCCCAAATTACATGGGAATCCACACGTAAGATGCTGAGGGACTCTGCCCCCAGTGGGTTTTGATTGGTAAATAAAGTTGCCATTGGCTAATGACTGCGCAGGGAGACAGAGGCAGGACTTTTAGGATTCCTGGGGAAGGGACTGAGAAGGAGAAGGAAGGAGTTAGTCACCATGCTGGGAAAGGAGTAAGCTGCAGTGGAGGCCACGCCTGAGAAGTAAAGGACAGAGAGACAACCAATGTAAGAGCTGGGGAAGAGCAGCCCCAGCACCCGCCCACCCCCACCCCATCCCCGCACTGAGTCTAGGGCAACAACAATGGAATATAGGTTTTAGTAAGTAAATAACCCAGGAATATTGGAGGGGTGGTGTTAGCCATGTGGAGGTTTGGGAGTGGCCCAGCCATCTATTGAACTGTTTAAGGCATATTAAAATATAAGGCGCTCTCTCTCTCTCTCTCTCTCTCTCTCTCTCTCTCTCTCTCTCT
>NW_021605074.1:0-12376 GCF_004785775.1 Grammomys surdaster | reverse complement strand
TGGGTCGATTTGAGCAGAATTAATGGTTAATGCAACAAAAATCGTGTTTACAATCTGAAATGCACTTTGGCAATTAAGTTGAAGAAGAAAACAATGTTATTAATTGGACATGGTGGTGTATGTCTGTAATCCTACTATTCGGAAGGTAGAGGCAGGAGGATCAAGAGTTCAAGGCTAGCCTCAGTTACATAGTGAGTTCAAGGACAGCTTGGACTACGTAGAACTCTATCTCCAAAAAGTCAAAGAGGGGGTGAGGAGAAAGTCATGGTGCGATCCTGTTTCAAGCGCCCTATCAAATGTGTATATTTTTTTTAAGGTAAAAAGGAAAAATGGCGCCTTGGTGGCGGCAGCGGCTACAGCAGCAGGAGCCATCCATGATGGGTGGCGATGCCACCTCCGCGGTGGAAAAGCCAGTTTCTGGAGTGCAGCAGGAGTGCAGCAGGCGGCCAACTTCGCGGAGCAGTTCCGTTCCTACTGAGAGAGAGAAAGAAGCAATGGAAAGCGCTCATGGAGTTCATCCTGCTCCACCTGCCTGGCTACTGAGACCCACGACAGCGGCCGCCTGGACCGGCTGCACCTCTTCCTGGGTTGCAGTTACAACAAAGTCCTTCTGGACAAGGTGATGGAAATGGCTGATGGGATTGAAGTGGAAGACCTGCCACAGTTTACAAACAGAAGCGAACTAATTGAAAAAGCATCAAAACTAAGGCAGCTCTCCACATTTCCACGCTGGGGACAGACTTTGAAAGGAGGCAGCTCTCGAGATTCCTGGTATTTGCAGCATAGGGGCAGCTGGAACAGAAGGGGATGGGGCCCAAGGGCTTCAAAGAAGTCTTCGTTCTTCCGAGACTGCTGTAAAAATACACGCGCGTATTTATGTATTCATACATGGCGGATTCTCAGAAATTACATCAGGATTGTCAAAGTCAAACGTTGTTTGAAATGCCTTTTATGTTTGTATAACAATGACAGATGATAAATTTTATAATTTGATTTTATTTTTAGCAGAGTACCTGTAAATATAACTCTTGTTTTTTCCATACCCCCACCCACTTTTTGTCCTGAGGCAAGGCAGATTCTCTGTGTCCCTATTTCTACCTGAATATACTTGTACAGCACTGCTTATGGCCACCAAAGGACTGTGCACTGACCAACTGTGTCACTGGAGCACCCTCACCTCTGGGCTAAGGGACCTTTGTGTAGGAAGTGGAAATCATGTTGCAGGCCTGAAGTAGCAGAGCTAGCTCACAGGTAGGAGGCATCTAGCCTCAATTTAAAACTCACTGAGGGTTAGAGACATAGCTTGGTAATGTCCTTGCTTAGCATGCTTGAGGTCCTGGGTTTGGTCCCTAGTATTTCAAAGAGAGAAAAAAATAGCTAGTTAGGTTAAAAATTGCTGGAAGTGTATATGGCTTTGTTCAGCCAACCAGATGGTTTCTAGGCACTAGATGCCCATGTGCCTGCATTTTTGTTTCTAGGCGTTCACACTTGAAGAACTAACTGCCTTGCATATCACCTCTGGATTGCACTGCAGTCCTGCTTTGCTCTGAGATGGTGGTATTGGCATTCCACCTGACAGCTGACGTATGTGTTCTGAGCCCCATTCTAGTTCCCTGTATTTAGTCACCATTAGATAACTGAACCGTGGGCAGCCGTGGAGCAGTGTACTGCAGCAGGACTCATCAATGGCAGGCCCATTATGGCCAGAAAGACAGTGGGGTCTGCCTAAGCTTCATCTACTGGATACAGGCAATTGGACACCCAGAAGCTGGGGCCACTGGTGTTTGTCATCAGAGCAGTGGGACACATTCTTGTTTGTGGCTTGAGATAAAGGCTACATCTTTATGTGGCTTCAGCTCTAGTCCCCAATGACCGTTGATTTGATCCTTTGGACAAGCTTCTCCAGGCAATGAAAGATCGCCTATCACAGGGTAATGGCAAGGTGGTGACTGTTGGAGGGCGGAGCTCTGTGCTCACTGAGCTGAAGCCTCATCTTCCCAGAAGCAGAAGGGCTTCATCCATTCTAATCATCAGTGCTGATTTGTGAGGCTTAAAAACAAAATGCACTTTCCACAGATTGTTGACTTTATTTTCTGTCTACAACCCCCCAATAAAATAGCTTTGCTATTGAATGAAAAAAAAAAGAAAAGAAAAATGGCAGCCAACTAGATAAGATGGCCCTTTGCGTTTCTTATATTTGTTCAAATAACATCTGTGATTTTTCTTTTCCGTGACTGAAATTTACTGATGCAATCCACTTATAAAGCGGATTATTTCTTTGTGGCCAGAGAAGACTCACGTCTTGATTGTTTCACACATTGGGCAGCGATCACTAGCACTGGTGACCTCGGTGTCCCCAAGAATCCTCCAGTCACTCTTTGTTCGCATAAAAGCAAACATACTCAGCAGACACACCACATAGGACGGAGTACACCACAACATCTTGTCCTGTCATGGCCTCTATCACTGCCTCCACCCGGGTAAGGACTGTGATGGGCAGGTGCCAGCGCCCCTCCGCCTGGTTCACTCTGAGCTCCCAGATTTAGGCTCTGGCCAGCTTTTTGCAACCATCCTTGGGGCTGGAGAGATGGCTCGGCTGCTCAAATCACTGCTTGCTCTTTCAGAGGACTCATGATTGATTTCAAGCATCCACATGACAGTTCACAACTCCAGTTTCAGGGGAACTGATGCTATCTTCTGACTTTTATGGGAACTGCACATGTGGTGTACAAACATACATGAAAGCAAAACACCCATCCATATAAAATTTTTAAAAAGTTAAAAAAAAAGTCCAGTCCCATCATCACCTGAAAGCCTACCTCACACGGGTACCATCCCTTGTTATGTTTCTCCTTCACAATAAGTGTCTTTTTGGTGACCCCCTTGTATGTGCTAAAACCCTCCCACCATATTAAAGCCTCCAGAATCAAGGAAGAGAAACTTTAGGGATGGGAGGAGTAACTCATCAGGATTCTACCACAGGAGAGTTGTGGATGACAGTTCCCCAAGTGACCTTAGACCAACCGAGTTCTTCCCTCTTCTGCCTTGTCATTCTCAAGGATAAATACAGCGTGCCAGCAAAAGGAACATACAGAACAACGGAGGGAAAGCCTAAGCTTTGTCACAGGACCCTCGACTGTAGCATGGATCGGGGCACTTGGAAGATGCTCCATACACACAAGTCAGCTCCTGTTTCCCTTACCAACTCTGTGTCAGCGTTAACCTGCTTTGTTGGCATTAATTGTCTCTATGTAGCTTGTCACAGGCAAGGAGCTCTGTCTTGCTAGCTTGGATAGATAACCAGGTGCTGCTTTAGAAGGAATGGAAGAGCATCCCAGAGGGCTCCTTTTCCTAGCCGACAGCCAGAAGAGTGTGCTTCTCTCTACCTCTCCCTGCTCTGTTCATCTTTTGTAGCATTGCCCATCTGCGTTGAGCCATAGGTCCCAACCTTACGGCCAGTGCAGTCCGGAGTCCTTTCCTAGCTTACAGCCAGTGCAGTCTGGAGGCAACTCAAGGTCCAGGCCTAGTTCCAGGAGAAAGGTTTGCACTTTGAAACTGTCAGAGAACCTTATAGCTGGGCCAAAGTCAAGGCCAACTCCCTGTGTAGCTTTATAAAATAAGTTTGCGGGGGAAGAGTCCCAGCACCCCCAGCCTGAGTGGCCTCATTTTAGCCTTGTTCCCAATGATCAAACCCGTGGGATAGCCTAAACTAACTTCTCCCCTCAGAGTCTGGAGTGTCTAGGACCCCATAGGCAAATACCTTAAAGGAGACCCTCTCATTCTTTTCAGCCTCTGAGACTAATTAAAACAATTTGCCCAACTTAGGTTTCAAAAGCAGGGAGACTCTAGCTCTCTCTTTCCTGGGACAGCCTAGGCCTGCATATGTTTTCTAACTCATATAATAAAGGATCAAGGGAGGCAAGTTCAGACAGATCACACACCCGTGTGTGACCCCCTCTACTTGCCCTGCCATGCTGTCCCTGGTGCCTGGCACACAGCTGGATAGACAGCCTTTGGTAAAATGAAAGATTGTGCTGTTGGAGCACTTGGTGGTGTCCTCCCGAGGGAAGAGGGTGACTTAGTTCTTCCATGTTTGTAACGTCAATAACTCAGGACTGACCGTGAAGTTGCTGTGGGAAGAAGACTGAGAAGGAAATAAAATTGCTGTGCTCCTCTTTTTCCATCTGCTAGGTAGACTCTACTCCTTATCTTCCTGTTAGAGACCAACTGCTTCCTCCAGTGTGTTAAATTTTGCCCAGTTATCTTTTAAAATGATTTTGAAAATTATTACTTAGGTTTTCTGAGGTTTGAGGCAAGGCATTTGCAGATGTCCATTTTGTTCCTACAGACCTCACTTGAGAGAACACCGTTATGATAGTGGTAGCTAATTAATCTTCTCCAGTGCCTCCCATAAATCCACTGTCTCATGCTATGAGCTTCCACCATTGGTTTGCCAGGAAAGGAATCAGCATGTTGATTAATTTGATTTCTGGTACCACGTGAATAATGTAAAGAGACATTAAGTTTCCACATTCTCAGTGATGTGATACTGTAATACTGCAAATTATTTCTAATGGGTCTCAGTGATGGATGGCGGCTCTGTCCTTGACTCTGACATTTACAGTAGGATAACTGCCATCTAATAAATATGACGTACTCATGAGCAGTGAGCAGACTGTGGAGAGGAAGGGCAAAGCCATCTTCCGATTCCTGCGGGGTGCTGTTTCTATGGAGAGTGGGGCCCAGCCCCTTCTGCGACAATATAACCAGTCAGGTGTGGAAGGCATTGAGCTGATATCAGACCTTTTCCTTTTATAGCAGTCTATGAACTGCTCTCACTCTCAGTGGAAGGGATGCCCCTGGGAGCCAGAGTCAGTGTGAGGAGAAAACCACTTCAATTCTTCCTTTACCCAACTTAGTCTGGAGAATGGATACTTGCTTACATGCTAGCATTGGGTTGTTACTTCATGTATGCTCTTTCCTGTCTGAGACTGTCTGGCTACTCCTTGGTATAGCCCAGCCCCATAGAATTCCTCCCCCCTTCTCTGTCTCTCTGTCTCTCTCTGTCTCTGTCTTTCTCTCTATCTCTGTCTCTGTCTCTCTGTCTCTCTCTGTCTCTGTCTTTCTCTCTATCTCTGTCTCTGTCTCTCTCTTTCTCTCTGTCTCTGTTTTTCAATCTCCCTCTGTCTCTATTTCTCTCTGTCTCTGTCTCTCTTTTCTCTCTGTCTCTGTCTATCTCTCTCTCAATCTGAGAGAGATAGCCTAGGCTAGCCTTAAACTTGCTATGTAGCCAAGGCTGGCTTTGAACACTTTTGGATAAACAAGCAAGGGAACTAACTGCAGTTTGACAGGTCTTAGGCCATGAGCTTCAGTTTTCTATCTCAAATCGAGGGGAGAGAATTGGAACCCGTGGAGAGGCCTAGCTTCCCCACTTCTCACCCTGTTTATGCCTTTGTGGATTTTTGAGGCCCTGTAATACATCATATGAAAGTTTCTATACTGTAAAGATCTAGCAGATTTCACCTTCATACTGGGCTCGGCAGCCTTGACCTCCTGTCTGAAGTGTAGGCTGCTCTCTTGGTGACGGATTCACTGAGCTCTCTCGGTGGCTGATTCACTGAGTAAACGTGCAGCATGAGGTGGGTACAACCTAGCATGACTTACGTCAGTCACCCTGGGCCTTAGTTTCTCCAGGTCCATCTAGTGATGGCTTTTTCCTTGGACCCTTAACAACCTCAGATTTTGGGACTAGCTCCAAGATTAAAATTGTAATATAAATAATAATATTTATAAATTGTAATATAAATGTAATATATACTTCAGTAAATGCAATGTTCTGTGGCCAGAATTCACATGTTCGTCATTTAAAACAAAAGCCAAAGAAACTAGAAAAAGAAAAAAAAAAGACAAAAACCACTTACAATCCCAACCTGCCCCCCCCCAAAAATCAGTATAGATATTTACTTTTACCATATATATAAAGTGTTCTTCTAGTAACAGTTATTCAACTTTTCTTTATTTAATGGAGAAAAAAAGAATGTAAAGAAACCAGCTTGTGAATACTTGCCCAAATATTGCAGTCTGCATGCTTCCCAGGAGGTCTGCAATAAACAAGAGCACAGGAGGTCCTCAGTAACAGGGACATAGGAGGCCTGCTCTAACCAGAGACAACACTGCCTGCCTCTAAGGGGACCAGCCCTAACTCAGATAACAGAGCTCTACCTGCCTCCAAGAAGGCCAGTTCCAGTCAGAGACACTCAGGTCAGTTAACACCAGAGAGAGCTGGATGGCCAGAGGCAAGCACAAGATCATAAGTGACAGAACCCAGTGTAATTCAGCACCATCAGAACCCAGTTCTCCCACCACAGTAAGCCCTGGATACCCTAACACACCTGAAAAGCAAGATCCTAAAATCCTGTCTCATGAAGATGATAGAGGCCTTTAAAGAGGATATAAACAACTCCCTTAAAGACATACAGGAAAACACAGGCAAACAGGTGGAAGCCCTTAACGAACAAACAAATGAATCCCTTAAAGAAATACAGGAAAATACAATCAAACAGGTAAAGGAGGGGAAAAAAGCAGTCCAAGAACTAAAAATGAAAATAGAAACAATAAAGAAAACACAAAGAGAGACAACCCTGGAGGTGCACAACTTAGGAAAGATATCAGGAGCTACAGATGCAAGATCAACAACAAAATACAAGAGATAGAAGAGAGAATCTCAGGTGTAGAAAATAACTATAGAAGATATTGACACATCAGTCAAAGAAAATACAAAGTGTAAAAAGCTCCTAACTCAAAATATTCAGGAAATTCATGACACAATGCAATGATCAAACCTAAGAATAATAGGAATAGAGGAGGGTGTAGAATCTCAGCTCAAAGGTCCAGTAAACATCTTTAACAAAATTATAGAAGAAAATGTCCCTAGCCTAAAGAGAGAGATGGCCATAAAGGTACAAGAAGCCTATAGAACATCAAATAGATTTTACCAGAGAAGGAAATCCTCTAATCACATAATAATCAAAACACTAAGTGCACAGAACAAAGAAAGAATATTAAAAGCTGCAAGGGAAGTACTCAAAGTTCTAGCTAGGGCAATTAGACAACAAAAAGATATCAAGGAGATACAAAATGGAAAGGAAGAAGTCAAAGCATCACTATTTGCAGACGATATGATAGTATATATGTGACCCCCAAGTTTCCACCAGAGAACTACTACAGCTGATAAACAACTTCAGCAAAGTGGCTGGATATAAAATTAACTGAAACAAACAAGTAGCCACCCTTTATATAAATGATAAGTAGGCTGAGAAAGAAATTAGGGAAACAACACCCTTCATAATAACCATAAATAGTATAAAATATCTTGTTGTAATTCTTACCAAGCAAGTGAAAGATCTGTACAACAAGAACTTCAAGTCTGAATATAAAAAATCAAAGAAGACTTCAGAAGATCAAAAGATTTCCCATGATCATGGATTCACATAGCAAAAATGACCATTATACCAAAAGCAATCCACAGATACAATGCAATCCCCATCAAAATTCCAACACAATTCTTTACAGACATGGAAAGAGCAATTCTCATTTTCATATGGAAAAACAAAAAATCCAGGATAGCCAAAACAATTCCATAATAGAAGAACTTACAGGGGAATTACTCTCCCTGACCTCAAGCTGTACTACAAAACAATAGTGTTAAAAACTGCATGGTATTGGTACAGAGACAGACCAGGTCAATCAATGAAATAGAATCGAAGACCCAGAAGTAAATCAATACACCTATGGTCACCTTGATCTTTGACAAAGAAGCCTAAAACATACAGTGGAAAAAAGAAAGCATCTTCAATAAATGGTGCTGGTCTAACTGGCAGTATGTACATAGAAAAATGAAAATAGATTCATATTTATCACCTTTCACAAAGCTCAAGTCCAAGTGGATCAAGGACCTCAAATAAAGTCAGATATACTGAATCTAATAGAAGAGAAATTGGGAAAGTGTCTCAAACTCATTGGCACAGGGGAAATTTCCTGAATGGAACTCCAATGGCTCAGGCTCTAAGATCAACAGTTGATAAATGGGACCTCAAGAAACTGGAAAGCTTTTGTAAGGCAAAAGACAAATCAGCAACCTACAGATTGGGAATAAAACTTTAACTAACTTTACTAACTAACACTAACTAACTTCACTAACTTTACATCTGATAGAGGGCTAATACCCAAAATATATAAAGAACTCAAGAAGTTAACCTCCAAAAAACCCAAATAACTCAGTTTAAAAATGAGGTACAGAACTAAACAGAGAATTCACAACAGAAGACTCTTGAATGGCCGAGAAGCACTTAAAGAAATGTTCAAAGTCTTTAATCGTCAGAGAAATGCAAATCAAAATGACCCTGAGAGTCACCAATTAGAATGGCTAAGATAAAAAACTCAAGTAACAGCACATGCTGGTGAGGATCTGGAGAAAAAGGAACACTTCTCCATTGCTGGTGGGATTGCAAACTGGTCCAGCAACTCTGGAAATCAATCTGGAGGTTCCTCAGAAAATTGGAAATAGATCTACCTGAAGACCCAGCTATACCACTCTTGGGCATACACCCAAAAGATCCCCCACCATACCACAAGAACATGTGCTCTACCATGTTCTTAGTAGCTTTATTTGTAATGGCCAGAAGCTAGAAACAACCCAGCTGTCTCTCAACTGAAGAATGGCTACCGAAAATGTGGTTTATTTATACAATGGAATACTACTTAGCTACTAAAAATGAGGATATCATGAATTTTGTAGGCAAATGGATGGAACTAGACACAAGCTACAGACCACAAGAACTGTAACAAGCAGAAATGTTCAAGTGAGGATGTTTCAATCCCATTTAGAAAGGAGCAAGAAATAATCACAGGAGGCAGAGGGAGGGAGGGACCTGGGTGGGAGAGAGGAGGGAGAAGGTAAAGGGGAACAAGATCAGATATGGGGAGGGGGGACAGAAGAGATGCCAAGAAGGCCAAGAGAATGAATGGAAATAAGCAGCTTCAGCGAATCAGAGGTGGGGGACCCTGTAGAAAGGACCAGAGACTCAGGAAGTGAAACATTCTCAGGACTCATTGGGGGTGACCATAGCCAAAATGCCCAACAGTGTAGGAGAGAGAACTCAAAGAGTCTACCTCCAGTAGATAGGCAAGGCCTCAAGTGGAGGGGCAGAGTTACTAACTCACAGTCAAAATTTCTGATCAGAATTGTTCCTGTCTAAAAGAACTGCAGGGATAAAAATAGAGAAGAGACTGAAGGAAAGGAGGTTCAAAGACTGGACCATTTAGGGATCCATTTCATTGGGGGGGGGCACCCAGGCCCGACACTATTACTGATGCTATGATGTGCTTACAGATGGGAGCCTGGCATGGCTGTCCTCTGAGAGTCCCTACCAGCAGCTCTCTAAGACAGACACAGATACTTATACCCAACCACTGGACTGAAGTTGAGGACCTCTATTGAGGAATTGGGAGAAGGATTGAAGAAGCTGGAGGAGAGGACAACCCATAGGAAGAACAGCAGTTGCAACTAACCCAGACCCCTAGGAGCTCCCAAACACTGAGCCACCAACCAGGAGCATACATGGGTTGGCCCAAGGCCCCTGACACATATGTAGCAGAGGTCTGCCTGGTCTAGCCTCAGTGGGAGAAGATGCACTTAATCCTGGAGAGACCTGAGCCACCAGGGAAGGGGGAGGTCTGAGGGGGAAAGAAACACCTTTTCAGAGGCAAGGTGGAGGGGGAATGGGATGAGGATCCATGGGAAGGGGAACTGAGGGGCGGCAATGACTGGAATGTAAATAAATAAAATAATTTAAATTAAAAAAAAGAAACTAGCTTGCCTACTGCTCAGATAGGAGCTGCTACATGTAGATACACACACATGCACAAACGCATACATAATGCATGCAGAAATACACAATACTACATACACACACATACTACAAACAAATGCACAATACATATACACAGATACACCAAACATGAACACACCAAGTGCATACATACCACATACACACTCATATACACACATGCACACGCACAAGCAAATACACAAACATACACACACATGCACACTGTTATATGATACTTTGACTAGTCTATGCACTTCAGCTATTGATTTAACAAGAGATCAAAGGATATCAAAAAGGATATCACAGAAGTTATCCTGGTGAGCCAGTGTGTTTTACTGGAGTTAATTACTCCATGCTGCATCACTCAAAAGCCCACCTCAGTATGAGTGACAGTTCATGATGGCTGGAAACCTAGGGCAGGCTGCATAAGCTATAGGCAGCTCAAAAGGTTGAAAAATGTCCTTTCCATTTAATTGGGGCTGGCTTACAGTTCAGAAGTTTAGTGCATTATCACACGGTGAGAAGCATGGCAGCATCCAGCCCAACACGGTGCTAGAGGAGAAGCCGAGAGTTCTACATCTTGATCCACAGGCAGCAGAAAGAGACAATGAGCCACCAGGCCTGGCTTGAGCTTCTGAAACCTCCAAACCTGCCTGCAGTGACTCATTTCCTCTAAAGGCTAGACACCTACTCCAACCCCAAGGCCACACCCCCTCTCTAGGAGCCTATGGGGCCATTTTCATTTAATCCACCACAGATAGGCAGTGAATCTGGTCAGATTGGGGAACTTTCTGAAGCTGTTGAGTGGTTTCCATCCTGCCTTTAGAGAACATCCCTGCAGGACAGGCATGCTTCACCTCCCCTTAGAACATCCTGCTATTTCATCCCCCTTTTAGCATCCTGTCTTAAAATATCCTGTTGTCTTATCTCTGTTTAATATCCCGAAGGTTTCTATGGAGGAAATGATATATGCACACGTGCACACACACACACACACACACACACACACACACACACACACACACACAGAGATCTGCCTGGTTTCAAAGCGATCATCCTGTCTTGCTGTGGCATAGCCGGTGATTGATTACACAATCATTACACAATCAGGCCCTCGCAGACATCCGGCAGCCTGCTTGCTCCATCAGCCTCCCTGGGCTCCGTTCTTTGTTGCTGTCTTTGAGTATCCCAAAGCCTTAGCAGCCCCAGTCAGCCATAGCCTTGGAACCTAAACTCCAAGGATGGAACTGGACGCAGAGCATTGTCGGATGCTTTCACATGCTCGGTGGCTTCCTTTTGTAGCTTAGTTTCCTTGGAGCTCTGATGGTTTCGCTGACGTTCTTTTCTTTATTGTAAGGCAGTCACAGCAGAGCGCTGTCACTGGTGATCTTAGAGCCAGTGAGCTATGGTTTCATGGCCAAGAGGAGGACACAAAGGTCTAGTGAGGTGGTAGTCTAGGCTACGTATACATCCCAGCTGGGAGATATGCAATGCAAGGTTTTTGTTTGTTTGTTTGTTTTTTGTTTTTTGTTTTGTGTGAGTGTGTATATTCACACTCTCATACACACACACACACACCCGAATTCCAAGTTATAGGGTGCATTCCCTTTGAATCAACATTTCTGGGACATTTTTGATTCCTGTGTAGGTATAAGCACAAGGAAAGCCAAGTGACTATCAAACATGGGGCCAGTTACCTTGCAGTTCGAGTCTGTTGCTTGATTTCGCCTGCTAAGGGCCTTGCTCACTTCTACAGGGTTTGCTTGTTTGCTGGGCTCATGGGCAACCTAATTGTACAGTGGGCTCCCAGTCCTGCAGGACATTAGGGGTGGAGGATGGGGAGGGTTCAGGCTGAGGAGTCTAGCATTTTCTGTAGGCCGTGGCTAGAAACCCCTGCTTACACTCACTAAGTGCGGAGCTTCTCAGGGCTCAATGCGACACAGTGCAGTGACTTACAGACATCTCTCAGTTCATGGGATTAGATCGCTACGAATTTTCTCCCAAGGTGCTTCTACAAATTCTGATGGCGGGGACCCTGTGGGGATCTAATTACGAGCAGGTTTGTGGGATATACAGACTTACTTTTCCTCTGATTGATGCTGACAGAGATTTTGTTCTCCCTGGGCAGGACCAAATTGCAACTGGATACAGTCCTAGCATTGGGGGCCAGCTGATTGCAGACTGTCAGGATCGAAGCCCACCATCGCTGAGCCTGCTTCTGTATCCTCAAGCACCCTGAGTATTCAGCTCTGCCGACACTCTCATGGCCAGGATGCCTGGATTATCAGGGAGGTGGCATGATCAAGTCCAGGTGGGGACTCTTGTCTATATTCCACCTCTGTGTAAGCCACAGAGCGCACCCTGCTCACTGTCTGATAAGGAGTGTGTTATCAGGGAATGTGTTTCTCTCTCTCTCTCTCTCTCTCTCTCTCTCTCTCTCTCCCTCCCTCCCTCCCTCCCTCCCTCCCTCCCTCCCTTCCCCCCTC
>NW_021605073.1:506197-548080 GCF_004785775.1 Grammomys surdaster | reverse complement strand
GAGAGAGAGAGAGAACAGAAGCTGGATAGGCAAGATGGCTAAGAGTACGGTAAGAGTGTTGCCTCTCAACATTGATGACCTAAGTTTGATTCTCAGAACTCATAGACAAATCTATACATGGCTCAAAGTGATCCTTGTGCAACTGGAATGATGGAAGTCTGATCCCTGGAACCTACATAAAAAGTCAGATGAGGTGGCTAGTATTGATAATCCCAGGACTCATATAATAAGAAGGGAGTTCGAGATTGCAGAATTGCCAGAAGGTTTGAAGACCAGCTATCCATAAATACACAGAGTGCTGAGAGAGAGTAGAGAGACCTTGGCTGAATGTGAGGTTGAAGAAGAGAACCAAGACCTTCAAAGTCCTCTCACTTCCACACATCCACACATGCACCTCACATCTGCTCTCTGTCTGTCTGTCTGTCTGTCTCAAATAAATAAATATTTTTAAAATAAAAGCATTTTATACAAATGGATAAGAAAAGGAACCCTCTTCAGCGAATGAGATATCCTGAGGGAGAAAGGAATAATCAGAGGCAAAGACACTGTGATGGAATCTATTACTTTGTACTTTCCTAAAATGTTAATTTTCAAGAGGTAACATCTAGAAAGGCTTAATGGGGGAAGATCTCTAAGCAACTGCATCGTGAAAGGGGTTTGTGAGTTGTACAAGTGTGCATCTCATTAATATTGTTTCTCTTACCTTCTTCACGTGTTGTCAGGCATATCATGTTCATTAATGTTTCTGAAACAAACAGATTACTGAGGGATGTTTACCTGTCTAGGAACTGATAGGCCTGTCTGAATTAACTATTACCAAAAGAACAATTGTATGCCTTGGGAATCCTATAATCTTTGGGGAAATTAATATGCCCTGCTTCCACCCAGGGCCAGAAATATAACAAAGAGCCTATTCTCCTGACCAAAAAATGATGCAGCAGCAGAGCTTAAAAAGAATAACGGAAAAACAAAAACCTCTCTGAGATAGCCATGATTTAAGGAGGAAATATCGTCAACAAAACTCTGGTACTTTCACATTCTTCCATTTCATATGGTATTTTAAGTCATTTGAAAAATGATTACATATACAATTCATCATGGATTTCCTTCTTTTGCAGATTTCCCGCTCCCACTCCTTTCCCACACAACATCTTCGTCTGTCATGTCCCTTTCCTCTCACCACTGGCTCTAATTCTGCTTTTATATATTTTGTTACTTTC
Source organism: Grammomys surdaster (assembly GCF_004785775.1). Taxonomy (NCBI): domain Eukaryota; kingdom Metazoa; phylum Chordata; class Mammalia; order Rodentia; family Muridae; genus Grammomys; species Grammomys surdaster. The sequence goes on along the minus strand of NW_021605073.1, from coordinate 546,860 downwards.
CAATTCTTCTTCTCTCTAGCTCATCCGTAAGACCACTGGTTTCTCCTCCCAAGACTCCCTTTCTTGATTTATGACGTGCACACACAGACACACACAGACACGCAGACACACAGACACACACACACACACACACACATCTAGAGTGAGCATATGAAAGGAAATGTGTGGCATTGTATTTATTTCTTCTTTTGATGTTTTTGTTACATTTGTTTCCTTTTTATTTTTATGTGGTGGCCCATGTGTGTGCCACTGTGTGCATGTGAAGATCAGAAGACAGCCACAAGACTTGGTTCTGTGTACTATGTGGGTCCCAGGATCAGGTGGTCAGACCTAAACAGAAAATTCTTTTACTCACTGAGCAGTCTTGACAGGCCGTTTGTTTATTTTTCTGATTCTGAGATTCTTTTCTTAAGAAAATAATTTCCATTCCTACCCATTTTTCTGCAAATGTCATGACTTATTTTCTTTATGATGGAATAAAATTCCAACATGTATATATGTACCATGTTATCTTTATTGATTAGTTTCCTGATGGACACTTAAGCTGTTTCTATTCCTAGTTATTGCGAAGAGTAGAGCAGTAAGCATAAATGTGAAAATATCTCTAGGGTAGAAATCCAAGAGTGATATAGCTTAGCTATGTGATAGTTGTCTTTTTAGATTCTTGAGAAAACTCCATACTGATTTTCATAGTGAGTGAATGAATTTACAGTCTCACAATAGTGACTGAAGGCCTCTCTTTCTGCAAACCTTTGCCAGTGTTTGGTGCTGTTTTCATGATGTTAGCCACTCTGACTCAATAGTTTTCATTCCTATACTCTTGGTGGCTAAAGATGTTGAATTTTTTTTCTTAAACGATTGGCCAATATGTGTTTCCTCATTTGTTTACTTTTCTCCTTCTCTTTAGGCCTGTCGGATCAGTTCAGTAGCTCATTTATCGACAGTGGATTTTAGGGGTGTTACTTTTAGATTTCTTCATGTGTTCTGGATACTTGTCTTCTCACTGAGGGATAGACAGCTAGCAAAGATGCTCCTCTGCTCTATGCGTTATCTTTCACTCTGCCGAATTTCCCTTGCTGTGTAGAAGCTTTTGAATTTTGTGTAATATCATTTGCTATTTCCTATGCTGGTATATTTCTTTTTGGAAAGTTCTTAAATATACTTGTATCCTGAGGGTTTTCCCTATGCTTTCCTCTAATATTTTCAGAATTTCATGTCTTACATTAAAGTCTTTGGTCTTTGAATTGATGTTTATAAATGGTAAGAAATGTGAATCTAATTTAACTATTCTGCATGTGAATATTCAAGTTTTTGAGCACCATTTGTAGAAACAACTATCTTCCCCCCCCCCAATCTATGTTTATCTGTGTTTTTGTCAAAACTTAGGTTGTTAAAGCTACGTGTATTTATGTCAGGGCCATATATTCAGTTCTATTGATAGACATGCCTGCTAAGCACTATGCTGTCATTATAACTATAGATCTGTGATATACTTGGAAGTTAGGTATTATAATACCTTCATGGTTATTCATCCTGGTTAAATATTTTGGCTATTAGTGTCATTTGCATTTCCATATGAAATTCTGGAATGATTTTTCTTGTTCTGTGAAGAATATTATTAGAATTTTGATGGTGATTGTAGTGGTAGGTAGGATATGCACCCAGTGCTGAGCTACCTGAAAATGGAACACCTATGGGAGAAGCCCTATTGTACTGGTACTCTATGTGGTATGGAGTGCTTTGGTGGGTGAAGTTTGACATGCGTTTATGGAGATGCCCTGAAAATGGATGCAAGACTAGAAAAAGCATTACAGTCCTTGAAAGTAATACATACATATAAAGTGTGATCATAAGCATCAGCGGCATGGTATGCTTTTTCCTCCTCCATAATTTTTATCTAGATTTCTTTGTTTTTATTTAGTGTCCATTTTGGGAGTATCCGAAACAATGAGCCAAAGGTGCAAGAATGAAAATATTTATCACAATCGAATTGATATGAACCTTTAAAATTTAACTTAAAACAATTTTTTGTTCATTGTGAATTTCACGTCATGCACCCTAATCCAACTCATCTACCCCTCCCTTCATACTCACCTTTGCAACCTCCCCCAAAACAGAGAAAAAATTCCATTGTGGAAGTTGTAGTGTGTCACAGTGTGTCTCACAGTATATATGGCTTTTGTCCACACTTCTTTGCTTGCAAGTGTTCATTGCAGTGAGTCATTGGTCTTGTACAAGGCCTCTGGCTTCTGCTACACTATCAATACAGGATCCTCACTGGGACTCCTCTCGGATATCCTGTTGTTGTCCTTTGTCATGGAGATCCTGTAGTTTTGGGTTTCTAGGGCTGTCCCATTCATGCACTCCAACAGTTCACCAATGGAATAGATGCTGGAGTGGGCCAAGTAAAAGCCCCGGATCTGGGCCCGGGAGATATCTGAGCTGGTTAGTCCCCAGACCAGGTTTACTGTGCTGCCCCAGTGAGGTAGTGGACCAGCTGTCCCAAGTGCTGAAGCAGTTGATGGGCAGGGACAGTTCTCCTGTTCTCATGACCTCAGGGCCCTTTTTCCCATCTGCCACAGGGGTCAAGGGTAGAGGAGTGCATCTGGCAAGAGTCAAGGGTAGGGGAGTGCATCTCTCCCTCACCCATGCTGCTTCATGGCAAACAAGTTTCAGGGCCAGTTCTCACCCTCTGGGGCCAGCTCATCTGTGGTCTCACCATCAGGTTCACCTCTTACTGTGCTGTCCAGACAAGGTGCAGGGCCTGCTCTTATGAGTGCTGCAGCAGGTGAGGGGCAGAACCAGCTCTTGTTTTCTCATGATCCCAGGGCCACGTCTGCTGCAGGTGGGGATGGGGGAGAAGGGTACTTCTCTTTACATGGGAGATGAATGGTAGCATCTCCCATGCTCATGATATGAACATTTTGATGAAGAATACACACTGTGGGCAAAGTTTGAGGCAGAGAGAATGAGATAGTGAGAGAGCAAGAGCAAATGAGTGAGCTAGCAAGTGGACGCGAGCCCTTGAGATAGAATGGAGTTAAGATAAGTTACCTAGCCTTGCCACACAGAGCATCTGTAGAGAGTTGTGTTTAAATAGCTAAGGAGAATGCAGCACACCATGTTGCTGATCAGAAAATTCGATAGCAGGCCGGGCGGTGGTGGCGTACGCCTTTAATCCCAGCACTTGGGAGGCAGAGGCAGGCGGATTTCTGAGTTCGAGGCCAGCCTGGTCTACAGAGTGAGTTCCAGGACAGCCCGGGCTACACAGAGAAACCCTGTCTCGAAAAACCAAAAAAAAAAAAAAAAAAAAAAAAAGAAAATTCGATAGCACCATTTGTACTTTCCGAGACTATGCAATTTGTATAAAATACCAGGGATAGTTAAGAGTTAAGCTCCAATTATTTGTAGAAGACACCAATTAGCCATTGTAGAAGTCACCACTGTAAGTCACTGTGTTACATTCTACTAGTGGTTCTCAACCTGTGCTTCCTGACCCATTTGGGGGTCACATATCAGATATCCTGAATATCAGATATTTACATTATGACTCATAACAGTGGCAAAACTACAGTTATACTACACAATAATTTTATGGTACTGTATTAAAGGGCCACAGCATTAGAAAGTTTGGGAACCATTCTAAGTGGTTAGGATCTGACTCTTAGAGTGTAGGGCATTTTGGTTTTTTAGTTTTGGCATTTGCGTCTTTCTACATTTGTGTATTCCAAGATCCCACATTGCATTTGTTTATTATGTTTCCTTTGGTGTCTCTTCCATGTGGCAGATCAACAGTTTTATGATATTTAAATGTTTTAGTGTGATTGCTTTTATAATGCCTATATTTCATATTTTTGGCTGGCTATAGACCAAAATCAGAACTTTTCTAAGTTTTTCAGTCAATTGACAGTACTAAGTAAGAAAGATCCCTGTTTAAAAAAAAGCAGAAGGAATGAACAAGAGATTATTGAAAATTCACCATGGCAACAATCCTTTCTCTTGCATTTGCTATTAAAAGCTTTAAGAGGCATTCATGCATACCAAATAGGCAATACATTTTGGTTGAAAAGGATGACCCTAGCTTTGAACTCAGCTGGAATATTCTTTTTTTTTCCAGCTGGAATATTTGAAGCAATGCCTATGCCTGCCACTACATTGGTGGTTTACTGAGAAAGGAAAGCACTTCAGGTCCAGATGTCTTTGTGCTTATATTTCAAGATGCTTCTTCAGTTCAGGTCTCGCTCACACAAACATCAGCACTCACCTTTTAGGTTATAATTTATAAGACTAACCTAGTTGGTACTTTTATAAAATGAGACAGACTTGTGAGAGAGGACCTTAATTTGCTCCAAGAAGAAGCTAAGATTTGACTTGGCAACGGCTCTGTTTGAAAGCATTGTCCAGGAATCAAAATCAATTAGCTATGAGCAATAAAAAGTCAGGTTCGGTGGCACACTCGTATGATCTCAGTACTTGGAAAGTGGATGTAGACAGGAGGACAAAGAGTTCAAGGCCATCATTCAACCCAGGCTGAGAAAACAAGACAGAGATTACAAGCTTATATATTAAATTAGCATATGCTATCATGATTCAAGAACAGTATTTACAGAGGTAAACTATAACTATAGGTTTGCATTTTTTTAACAATTAATTTTGTTACCTGACATTTTCATACATGTATATAATATAATGTGTTCTTATTACTTTGTCCCCCATCTACCCTCTCATATTGTCCTCCCATTCCTATCAGTCTCCCTTGCTTCTATCTGTACATTTCCATGGTTCATAGCTTTTGGTTTGGTTTTGTGATCCATGTAGTTTTACCAGGGATATCTGTATGACCATTGGATATGAACTACTCAGTGGAACCTGACGGGGCAAACACAAGGTACACTACTGAAAACAATTATTCCCTCTCTCCCTGATTATATCAGTAGCAAATAGTTCAGCAGTAAGTCAGAAAGACCCCTAAGCTCCTCGTCCATCCATTTCTGACTGCAGATAGGTGCATTCTTCTGAAGCTCCACTGCAGCTATCCTCAGCTGTTGCAAGTGCATGATTATAATGTTTGCTTTTTACAGCCCTTCATGTAATCTGAAATTCTCTCTACCTAGCCACATTTGGCTAGTGGTCAAAGAGGTTTCAATAAACTTCCATTTCTTTTTAGGTTTGTGAAAACACTGGAAAGTGAATTTAAACAGGATTTTCTGTAGCAAATGTGGTATTCATCTCCTTTCTGTGAATAGATGATAAGTGACTTCTATGTAAGAGGTTTAGGTTTAAGTTTATTTTGGAAGATATGGTTCTGATTCAAATGACCTCATATCTAATCTTCATCTGACTTTAGGAACATCATAACCATTGGTGATAGCCATATTTTCCTTATCCAGGTAAATGGCTGAATGCACAGGAGAATTAGAAGCTTCAGAATCTTCTTGATGCTTGTGGTAGTCCCTGTGTCTTCTCCTTTCCTCTACACACATCCCTAGTCCTGACTTTGGAAAACATTGCTGCTATTTCTCACTAGACTATGTGTGAATTTCTCTGTCAGTTCCCCATATAAAAATAAATAAACCAGTTCTTATCCTAAAAACAAAACAAACAAACAAACAAACAAAACCCGAGAGATAAGCTTCCCTAAAGCAGTACGAAGAAAATGTCTCTAAACAGGTTTCCTGTAGCTAATGACAAGAATTTTGAATGTCCTATTATGAACAAGAATTCACAACTTGATGAGCTGTTATTCTCTCCCACAACACTTTTAAAACTTATCTCTCCACACAACATCACTGGGTTCTTCATCCCTCAGGGATAAACCACATACACACTTTAAAATTCAGCTGTTGTGTAGTCATTAATTAAGACTGTCTTTGAAAATCAACAGTTACAGCTGATTAAAGTCCATAAGATACCTTCCATCTGTGATTGGATCCATTCTTGCACTGAAGGTAAAGATTGACAATTAGGACATTTAAAGTTTCACACAACCAGAATTTCTTCCTGGCAGCTGTCAATTTCTCATTTTTAGGGGCAGAAGGAAACTGACTGAAGAGCACTTTGCCTACTCTTGCAAAGGGGCATGTTTGTAATACCGTGTTGCAAATATTATATGAAAACTTCAGAGAATCTGTCATTGATTGGAAAGCAAAGACACACAGAAAAAGACATGGTAATTTGCAGAAAAGAAACGGACCAGTAGGTACTGGGGAGAGACAAATAAAAGAGAAGGGAAACAAAAAAAGGGGATGGTAATTGGAAGCAGAAAAAGTTAAAGTGCTCCTTGATGATGAAATCAGTGTTCATCAGCATGCAAATTCTGATTTTTTCAGAGGGAATGAAGCCAGAACATGGCTGTCGTTACCAAGGACACCTGGTATATGGTATGAGTCACAGACTAATAAAAACAAAGAATCTCAAATGGATTTTTAAATGAAAAGCTTTTAGTCTCTTAGCTAAAGTACACTGTGTTAGCTGGCAGACACATTTGTCAGGATGAACAAATCTAATAGCATGCAGAAAATTGGCAAGAGGAGCTGACAGCTCCACACACAAACTACTGAATTACTGTTGACACATGGTTATTACACTTATTACTGTAGCTTGTTATTGAGCATACAGTCTTGTGTTGAAACTGTTTCAAGAATATTGGGAAAGCAGTCTGTGCCAACCAAACAGCATTCCCTAAAACAAATTAATAGAGGGACTTGCTCATGTGAGAAAGCAATGAGTGTACATGGATAACTGCCAGAACTGTGGGAGAAATTAAAAAGTCACCTTGGCTTTGCTGAGAAGATGGTGATTAATGAATCCCTACAGATGAACTTATCTCTTATACATTTTAAGAATATTGGTGGTGATCAGGAAAGGAAAAGAGCTTTCTTTTACTTGCACCAACTAGAAAATTATTATACAGTTGTATCCTATCTAAATTTTATTGTGTTTGGTGTCTATTCCTAGAATAAAAGACTTCCTACTGAAGCTTTTGAATTCAAGCCAACTTAGAGATGCATTTACTTACTGTTTATAGTGAAAAAGCCAGATTCAGAGAGAAAAAAATAATATTTTTTCATATTCAGAATCTAGATTTAAACACATGCACATACACACACACACATACAAACACTGGGAATGTGTGTGGGAGGTGGGGGGGTGGGTGTAAAGAGCATGAAAGTAGAAAGGAGACTATGAGAGGGGAGAAGATGTCTAAATGGCATACTCGGGGATCTTCAAATCCTCCAATATACCCCTTCTGCTCTCCTTTAATTTCATAGCTAAATGGAATATATATATGTATATGTATATATATATTCTATTACTCCCCATTTAGACCTTCTCTCCCCTCTCATGTACACACACACACATGCGCGCGCATGTGTGTACATATGTGTGTGTGTATAAGAGGAACTATATATACATATACGTATACATGATACGTGTGTGTGAATGTGACAGTGAAACTTAACTTTGTTGAAGGGTAAAAAAACTTAAAGAATTTAAAGGATGGTATTATAACATTAAATTATTCAAGAGTCTCTTTAAAAATAAATATCTCTGACAAAATGGGGTCCATTCCTCTTTAGTAATTTCCATTTTTTCAGTTTATATGTTTTGTGTGCTTTCCTTGCATGTGTGTCTGTGCACCAGATTCATGCAGTGAGCCTGCAGGCCACCAGGGGGCATTGGATCCTCAAGGACTGGTGTTACCCAAGGTAACATACCCAAGCCGCCGTATGGGCACTGAGAATTGAACGTGGGTCTTCAGTCAGAACAGCCAGAACTCTAAGCCTTGGAGTGATCTCTCCAGACTCAAGACGTAATACTTTTCTATAATCGTTTTACTGTTGTTTCTTAATTTTTAAGATCATGATTATAATAGCTCTCCCTAGTCTTTCTCCAATATACCCTTCTGACTATCCTTCAATTTCATGGCTTCTTCTTTCATTGTTACTGCATGCATATATATGTATATATGTATGTATGTATACATATATATTTACATATACACACACATACACGCACACTCCTAAATATAACTTGTCCAGCCTGTATAATGTTACTTGTATGTATTTTATTCAGAGCTGGCCATTTGGCACTGGACAACCAATTGGTGTGCTCTTTTCTGGTGAAGACCACCCTCCTGCTACTAGCTTTCCTCATTTGCCCATAGTTCTGGTTTCCTGAAAGCTGGTCCTCTAGAAGGGAACATTCAGGTCAGTTCCAGGGATTCATTAGCCCTGTTTCTAAATCGCATTGTGCCTTTGGCAATAGGGACTTTCCTTCCACCTCTGGGAGGCAACTGAAGGAAACAGCAATAGGCTATGTTTTGGGAGTCTCTTGCACAACCCTGGCCAACAACTCAAAAGAGGGCTTCACTTGTTCAGTATTGGGGATTTTGTTAGGTGGCCTTTGGCTCTTGGAGAGAGCACCATCAGCCCAGATGAGAAAAGTTCATTAAAACTGTATATGTGTATATATATTTATACACAGTATTATGTACATTACAGGCTTTTAAAGGTAAAAAGTTAATAGTATGATTCCTCTGGCTTTTTTATACATGATTATTTGTATTTTATCTCCTCCTTCCTTCTGCGTTTAACTCCTTCCTGTTCTCTAAGGACATCCTTTTTTTCCCATTTCCCCCATCAGATCGCTCGGATCCTATTATTGCCTCTCTGATGTTCCCCAACTCCCTTAGCCTGTCAATCATCGCTATTTACTTTCCTGATTTCTTTGTTACTCCAGGCTCTATAAGCACAGCTGTGGATTTGGAGCCAGGAGCATCCAACGAGAGAAAACATGAGACATTTTTTCTTTCTGGGTCTGAGTTACCTCGCACAACACAATCTTTTCTAGTTATATTTACTCATCTGCAAATGTCGTGGTTTTGTTTTTCCTTACAGCTAAAATAGTATTCCGTGGTGTATATGCACATTTTCATTAACCATTCATCACTTCAAGGATATTCAGGTTGTCTCTACTTCCCAATTATTGTGAAGAGAGCAGCAATGCACCGTGGCTGTGCTAGTGTCTGTGGACTGGAATGTTGAGTTCTTTGAATGTTGAGGTAGATCAATTCCTAGATTTCTGAGGAACTATCACCCTGATTTCCATAGTGGCTGTACAGGTTTGGACTCCCACCAGCAATGGATAAGTGTGCCCCTTTCCCCACATCCTTTCCAGCACAAACTGTAATTTATATTATTGATCTTGGCCATTCTATCTGGTGTGTTTCTCAGACATTTGGGTTTCGTGTTTTGTGAACTCTCTGTTTAGTTCTATGCCCCATTTTTTATTTGGTTTTCTTGTTTTCTTGATTTCTATGGTTTTTAGTTCTTTATATGTTTTAGATGCTAACTTCTGGGTGTTCTAATTTTTGGTTGCTGTTACCTCAATCTGACAGGTTGAAACCAGAAGAAGAATGATGCTTGGTTTTTAGTCTTAGGGCCACTCTGGGTTTGAAGGTTGAAACTCCAGGGATCCTTGGAGTAGGTAATAGACTAGCAGGTAGGGAAGGGGGAACTGACTTTGGAGGTCTCTTAAGTAGAACTTTGGGTCTGATTCCACAAAAGATGGCAAAGGCAGAACTACTGATGTCCTGGATTCAGCCATTGACTGGGACAGGTCCAAATGGAATGGAAATAGAAATGGGAGGAGGGACTAAAACACGCAGCTGTGGCCAGAGTAGGGGTCTCCTAGAGCAAAGAGAGCGATTTCTTGTCTGATTATGGTGGCTGGAGGGTCCCTGGTAGAAAGCAATTAGTTCTATGGATCACAAAGGAATAGACTACATCTAGCAAGAGTGGTTGAGGTGGGTGGCAAGAAAGAACAAGGGGGACCCTGGGTCTGCAGCAAAAGACTGTGTTCCAGGTAGATGGGGGCAGGCTGGGAAGAGAAGTGGAGGCTGCAGCAGAGGCAGATCTCTGCTTTTAAAATTTAAACTGATTCTTCAAACACAAGAATAGTACATATTAGTGAGGTTCCATATAGTGTTCAATATATATAATATGTATAATATATACATTATTATATATTTTACAATGTTTAACACATGTTAAACATTATTTCAAATATTCATTAGTACTTGATTAAAACTTTCAAAATCCTTTCTTCTAGATTTTTGAAATGCATGAAGCACATTGATTTTCTTTAATCACATGGTGTTCTATAGTAACCTCAAAATATTTTTGTTTCCTATCTATATATGATTCGTGCCCACTAGTCAGGCATTTGTTAACTCTTGAGTTCCACTTTTCCCCTAGGCTTTAGTAGTCGTTGTGTTATCTTTAGCTTGTCTAAGTTCCATCTGTTTGAGCTGGTTTGTGTGTAACACTCGACTTTCTGTGCCTGTATATCATGTAACATACTGATCTCCAGTTCCATGCGTGTTATCCAAAATGGCAGAATTTCATTCCCCTTCTATGGCTAAATAACATTTCATTGTTTATCTGTATGATATTTGTATCTATCATTTGAGGGACACTTCCATTGTTTCCATTTCCTGAATCTTGGTTAGGGCAGTATGCTTTAGTCTGTCTGATGATTTAGATGATGATCTCATCCCAAAGCACCCTCGTGTAAACATCCAGAATGTTTTTTGAATAATATTTGGGCTCCCCATGGTCCAGTCAGTTATGCATATAACTGCCCATCACAAATCTACCCTTTGTAAATGTGGTACCCGTAAGATCTCCCTAAACATATTTAATCTTCAAATAAAGACAATCCATACTGAGGCTGGAGAGATGGCTCAGAGGTTAAGAGCACTGACTGGTTCATGTACAGTCACCAAAGGCAGATACTGGTGTGGATGCCAGGAAATGCATGCTGACAGGAGCCTGACATATCTGTCTCCTTAGAGGTCTCCCAGGGCCTGAAATATACAGAGGCAGATGCTCACAGCTAACCATTGAACTGGAAAAGTTAGAGAGAAGACTAAAGGAGCTGAAAAGGTTTGTGGCCCCATGAGAAGAGCAACAATACCAACCAACTAGAGAGTCTAATCCACCAGCCTGGGAGCACATAGGGAGGGACCCATGGCTCCAGCTGTATCTGTAGGGGAGGATGGCCTTGTTGGGCATAGGTGGGAGAGGAGGTCCTTGGTCCCATGAAGGCTGGATGCCCCAGTGTGGGAGAATTTGAGGGCGGGGAGGTGGGAGTGGGTGGATGGGGGCACATCCTCATAGAAGCAGGAGGAGGGGAATGGGATAGGGAGTTTCTGGGTCGGGGGGAATGGGGAAAGGAGATGATATCTGAGATGTAAATAAAATATCCAATAAAAAATTAATTTCAAAAAGAAAAGAGCACTGACTGTTCTTCCAGAGGCCCTGAGTTCAATTCCAAGCAAGCACATGGTGGCTCACAACCATCTGTAATGGGATCCGATGCCCTCTTCTGTTATGTCTGAAAACAGCTTCATTGTACTGAAATAAATAAAAAAATTTTCAAAAGGAAACTAGTCCAAGGCCATTTCCATCAAATTCCTAGTTTCCTTTTCCCATAGGAACATTTAAAAAAAGTATCTAGCTCCCAACATGCTTCCAAAGGCCATGTTCTGTCTTTCCTGGATCACTACAGTGAAGTATTACAGTTGTGCAGTTCCCAATCTGACCTTGGCTTGCTCAGATAAAACTTTGTTATGTATTTTGTAAGGCATAGATAGACTCTCTATATTGTAATGTCCTATGTAAAAGAAAAAATAATGAAGTTGTAAATGTTATTGTTTTAACGTGTATGCATGTCTAGTGATGTTTACATTTTGAAATAAATTTTATGATTCATTAAAAAAAATGTAATAGAAAAAGAAAATCCATGCTCCCAATTCTCTCCAGTGTGACACAACTATCTGGTACAAAGCTGAAAATATGCTGATGAAAAAGTCAAGTTCATTTTCCTTGATATCCTGTAACTTAATTTATATGACATAAACTTATTTAACAGCACTCGGATGCTATGTTGTAAGGTTGGTTGTATTAAGTTACCTGATAAGGGAATGAGATATACACACAAAGCATTCATTCCAAGCTTAGGAGGAAATATGACAATTTTATTTTTTATTTCTGTCTGTGGTCATATGGGATTATAACTACCTTCTTTTATTACCTATTCCAAATTTTCTGGGTCTTCAGTGTGTACCCCAGCTGGCCATGGCTCTTTACCTTTTGATATGAACCAATCCATCATTCTTGAAGTATCTAGCCTATTATTAATTTTGCCTTGATTGTGTTGCTGGAAGTGTAAATTGAATTCAATCACAGCACAGATCAATAAGGGATCTCTTACATTCCAGATGTACTTTACCTATATTGTGGAATAGTAATCCAATTTCTCATAACCCAATTCTACAAGTCAGTACAGTGACAAGGAGTCTAAAGTGGCTGAATCACACTTTTAACTTCCATTTAAATTGAAAAGTTGTGGTGTTTCTAAGTAGAAGAATTCTATTTGTGGCAACTAAAGTCTCTACACAAAAAGAGTATACAATTTATGGATCAGGAATAAATTTTTTTACAAGTGCATCACTGTGGGTAATAGTGAATACTATCAGAAAAATAGCACCCTATATTGAACAGTGTTCAGAGCATATCAAACCTTATGGAAAAATTTGCACCCAGTCTGCAAAGCACTGCCACCTAGTGTCTCCAAACGTTGACTGCACTGTTAAAGCAGCTAAATCAGAATGATGGAGAGAATGGTAAGGGCAATGAATAGAATACATCATTCCTGGGCTTACATAATTTCCTGGGAAATGAGTCCACCAAAACAATGGTCTTCAGAGTATCGTGGTAGTGGATAGACCTGTCAGAATGAGCAAAAGCAAAATTTAAAAAGTACTTTTCACACTTAATCTCTTGTAAATTCCTTCATACAATGATTTTAAATTCTGTACAAAGCATTATACCATATGATGAAACATGAAGACAACTCATGGCATTGTTTTACATAGACAGTGTGGCCACTGATATTTTAGAGAAAAATAAGGAAAGATGCCAAATATATAAACTTATAATATCAGTAGAAAAGAACCAACGTGAATTGAGGCTTACACAATGAGTAGAATCTCTTTTACAAACTCTCCCACTGGAATTGACAAAAGAAAACGACTCAACTAAAGCCTTAGTTAAGACTTAATGGACACTTGAATGGAAACATCTCTATTTACCCACAACCATAAGTTGCGTGTTATATAGGAAATTATAGATAGGAGCACTAGAGAGATGTCATTCTTCTCAGAAGACCTCAAAGTTACATTTTTAACAACTATAATATGAAATAAATGTTGAACACTATTTAGTTTTTATTCCCTCCTCCTAGAGAGTAAGAAAGGCTGAAATCTCTTTGTATACATTAAGTTTTCAAAAATCTCCAAAAAAGAGGATGTACGTGTTTCAGCAGAACCAGGGCAGGCAGTAATGAGACTTTTACTGTCTTCTTCAACCTTTAACTTCAATGCATCTTGAGTCCAAGCTTAGTTGAAAGATAAAGTTTTATTGGTGGTTTATGAGTAGCTAATTGGCTAAGTTTGGTGTATGTCAAAGGTCTTCTGCCTGGCGGAAGGAAAAGAACAGCAAGTTCTTGTCTATATTCTGCTTGCAGATTTTTATTGGCCATAGGAGATCTTGCTTTCCTGAGTAGGAAGCTTGTACAAACAGGATTTCTGTCCTTGAGTCATCTGTGGAGCTGCTTCCTCTTTATCCCCACCCCCATACCACATGCATTGTCCATGTTTTTTGGCAGACATCCTTTGAAAAAAACGAAAACCAATTAGTACACATTTAAAGTTGTCACTCAAAATAACAAAAGAAACAATGTTGGATCAAAAATAAGCTTGTAATTGTCAGCACACATCACTTAACTGAAGTGAGACAGTTAACCATAAAGGAAATACAGATAGAATGAACCTCATTTGGGTTCTCCTCAAAATGCTGCAAGAATACATATATTCCATTACTTTTATTTTCTCTTATTTTCAGTAGTAAGATCATAACTTGAATCCTTTTTTAATTATTATTAAATAATTTGTACAGTATATTTTTATCACATCATTTCCCCACTGTCAACTCTTCCCAGATCCTCCTCACCTCCCTACCCATCCAACTTCATGTTCTCTCATCTCCTTGTCTCTGTCTCTGTCTCTGCCTCTGTCTCTGTCTTTGTCTCTGTCCTCTCCTCTCTCTTCTCTCAGCACACAAAACCAGGGATTCATTCTGTGTTGGCCAACTACTTCTAGGCATGGGTCGTGCACTGGAGTGTGGTTGATACACTCAACATCACTTTATTAGAGAAAACTGATTTTTTTCCAACCCCAGTTGCAAATAGCTTTCTGGCTTTGGGTGGGAATTTGTTTTACTTCCTCTTCTCAGTGTTGAGATTGTGTCTGGTTTGAACCTGTGCAGGTCCTGTGTATGCTGTCACAATCCCTTTGAGCTCATCTGGAATTGTCCATCACCTTTGACTTTTGCAAGCTTTCTGCTTCCTCTTCCACACAGAACCTTAAGTATTGAGAGGGGGAGCTTGATAAAGACATCTCATTTCAAGCTGAGTGCTCCAAAGTCTCTCACTCTTTGCACATTGTCCAGTTGTGGGTCTCTGAGTAAATTACTATCAACTGAAAGGCTTCTCTGATGAGGGTTGAGCAAAGCGATATTTATGGGTAGAGTGGTATGTCATTAAGAGCCATTTTATAGGGCTGGAGAGATGGCTCGGTGGTTAAGAGCACCATCTGCTCTTCCAGAAGTCCTGAGTTCAATTCCCAGCAACCACATGGTGGCTCACCATGAGATCTGCTGCCCTCTTCTGGTGTGTCTGAAGTGTACTCACATAAAATAAATAAATCTTTTAAAAAGAGGCATTTTATAGCTATGTGCCTTTAACAGAGCAATAGTATAAGGTTTTCTCCTAAGACCCATGACCCTCTTAGTCTCAGGTTCCTGGCCACTTTACTGGTGTCCATCTAATGAAATGGGTCTTTAAAAAGTGGATATCATTTTTTAAAAAGTCCTATAATATTTGTGCTACCAATATGTGTTGCAGGCAGGTCATTGATGGAGGCTGTGGGATTTGTAACTGAGTGATAACTGATGATTACCTTTGTCCTCTGATAATGTGAAAAATACCTTTCAGCATCATGAATGCTAGGGGTAAAGCTTCTAGCTGGGCACCAGCTCAATTTCTCCATTTTTTAATGATACAGGTAAACGTGTCTTCAGTAACAGGAACTTAACATCAGGCTGTGGAAGTTAGTCAATAACCTTGGCAATAGCTGGTGATATTTTGAGGGTGGTGGTGGTCTATGGGACCCCTTTGGCTAATGACTCAAGAAAATGTAGTCCACACAGCTTTCAACAGAAAACATCCTGAAAAGAGATCACAGACATGTTCCCATTTAGAATAACTTCAAGAATGAGAAAATACCTTCTAATAAATCTAATAATCTCTGAAGAATGAGATAAAGACACTAGAAAATGGAAAGGCATCATGTGTTAATGGTAGAGTTAATTTTGTGAAAATGGCCATCCTACAAAAATCAATTACAGAGCCTGCACAATCCTATCCAAATTGTCTACAACATTATTTACATATGCATAAAAAATTCATAATTCATATAGAACCAAGAAAGATCCCAGACAGACAAAGCAGTCTTGAGTACAAAGATATTAAGTTACAATATAGTTCTATAATAATAAAAACAGTATGGTACTGGCACAAAAGCAGAGATGTAGACAAATAAAAGATGCAAATATTAGTAATCATAACTAAAGCCATCTTTTAGTTGACAAAGAGGCAAACAAGTGGAAAAAATAAAGTATCTTCAATAAATGGTGCTGAGAAGACTGGATGTCCACATGCGGAAGAATGAAATTAAACCCACATCTACCACAATTAGCCCTAAGTAGATCAAAGACTTAATTTTGAAATCTGAAACACAAAAACTGCTAGAAGAGCTCTTTGGCCCAGAGCCCGCACTGTGCGCACGCGCACACGGGGCCATTGCTCTGACTGGCTCTGTGTCTCGCGCGTTTGCTAAATGGCGTTGCAGGCGGGCGGGTTGAACCCGAAGAGCTGGCGGGGCGATGTGCAGCGACTTTCGCAGGGCGGAATCCGGGACAGAGCTCCTTGCCCGACTTGAAGGCAGAAGCTCCTTGAAAGAACTAGAACCCAAACCTGTTTGCTGATGAAGATTCACCAGTGCATGATGATGTTCTTGAATTTCATGGTCCAGAAGGAACGGGGAAAACAGAAATGCTTTATCATTTAACAGCCCAATGTATACTTCCAAAGTCAGAGGGTGGACTGCAAATAGAAGTCTTATTTATTGATACAGATTACCACTTTGACATGCTCCAGCTTGTGACCGTTCTTGAGCATAGACTCTTCTCAGAGCTCCGAGGAGACCATAAAGCTCTGCCTCGGCAGGCTGTTCCTGGCCTACTGCAGCAGCAGCAGCATGCAATTGCTGCTCACACTGCACTCCCTGGAAGCCCTGCTCTGCAGTCAGCCCTAACTCTGCCTTCTCATTGTGGACAGCCTGTCTTCTTTTTACTGGGTGGACTGAGTCAGCGGAGGAGAGAGTGTGTCCCTGCAGGAGTTAACGCTGAAGAAGTGCTCTCAGCTCCTAGAGCCGGCTTGTCTCTGAGTACTGCCTGCTGCTTTTTGCAACAACACAGAGTCTAATGCAGAAAGGCTTAGACTCCACAAAAGGGCCCTCTTCCTCCAAGCACCGGTGCGATGGAGACATGGACCACGATCCTATCTCTGCAAGGCCTGACAGAGGGTCGTGAAGCACAGAGTCATCTTCTCCAGAGAGAACGAGGCCAAGAGCAGCCGGTTCTCATTAGTTTCACATCATTTAAAAAGTAACAGTTTAAAAAAACACAATTTTATGATCAGAGAAAGTGGGGTGGAGTTTTGTTGATTTCTATCATCAAAAAGGCTTTTAGGTGCACTAAAGCAAGTCTTTAAAAGTCTTTTATAAGCTAAAGTGGTTTGATTCTAAAGTTTTTAATTCTGGGGAAATTAATATAAACAGTACAGAAAACTCGAAGCTGTTCTGTCCCCTCCAAGGTGTGCAAGGTCAATCAGAGCATACTGGACTCCCCTGGGCTTGTTCTGAAGCTCAGTACATGACACACGTTTCAGACACAGTCACTTTCTGAGTACTTTAGGAAGGGTTCACTGCCATCCCTTGGCTCCTTGAGGCTGTGGCTGGAGAGGGTGTACAGAGCTGTTAGTCCAATCAAAGGAAGAAGCACAGGGCCACCTGCTCATCTGCCTCACTCAAGAAACTGGAATGAGCTGAGTGTGGAGGCAGGTGTATCTCTGTGAGTTCAAAGCTTTCCTGGTCTATATAGTGAATTCCAGGATAGCCAGAGCTACATAATCCTGTCCCCAAAAGCCAGTCAATAGACAGATAGACAGACAAACAGATAAGACAGACAGGAATGACCAGGCGGTGGTGGCGCACGCCTTTAATCCCAGCACTTGAGAGGCAGAGGCAGGCAGATTTCTGAGTTTGAGGCCAGCCTGGTCTACAGAGTGAGTTCCAGGACAGCCAGGGCTACACAGAGAAACCCTGTCTCGAAAAACCAAAAAATAAAATAAAATAAAGAGAGAGAGAGAGAGAGAGAGAGAGAGAGAGAGAGAGAGAGAGGGAGAGAGAGGAATGTTCATGTCTTCTTTCTCCATTTTCCTCTCTCTACCTGCTTTCCTTCCCCCAAGGATGTCATACAGTTCAGGCTAGGTTTCATCACATTTCTGTCTCTGAGGTAGCCAGGTAAACAGTGTTGCTCCTTGTAGCCAGCAGATTTTGATGAGTTACACTTGAATTCAAGATGAGTTTCCATTATTTGGGGATTCTGTGTACTTTTTCAAACACAGGGAAATGATGTACTCATTTTAGAATTCTAAAGTTTATTTTGAAATGTTCCTCTCATTAATTGATAGATTCTGAAACTGTTAGAGTTTTATATTCCTAGTGTTTTCTTATGTAGAACAGCTAGAGGAGCCTTGGAACGGGCTGTCACTTGCAGCTGTGAGCCGAGGGGAAGTGGGTGCTGTGTGTCCATGAAACCCAGAGAGAGTCTGCACTGCTCAGGAGGTTAAGATTACTATTGCGGTGATAAAACACTGTGACCAAAAGAATGTAGGAGAGGAAAGAGTTTATTGGTTTATACTTCTATATTGTAGTACATATTTGAAGAAAGTCAGGACAGGAACTTATGAAGGGCAGGAACTTTAAGACAGGAGCCAATGCAAAGTCCATGAAGGAGTGTTGCTTCCTAGTTTGCTCAATCTGTTTATTTATAGAACCCAGAACCATCAGCCTGTGGTGGCCCCACCCAGATTGGGCTGGCCCCTCCCCATTAATTATAATGCCCTGCAGGCTTGCCTACAACCTGATTTTATGGAAACATTTTCTCAACTGAAGCTCCCTCCTCTCTGGTGACTCTAGCTTGGGTCAAGTTGAGATAAAACTAGCCAGCAGAGAGTACTCGTAGGAAGAAGGCTTTAGAAAATCGCTTTTTGTGTTCTGACCCAGGAAAAGGCCCACATGTGAAATTAAGACTAACTGCTGTTCTCAAACCTCTTAATGCCTATGTCACGAAATATCTTGTTTCCCTTTGTTGTTGTGGCTTTGTTCATTCATATTACCAGAGGTTTGTGAGTTAAAAAAGCATCCTGCAGAGAAGCTGAGACTAAGTTTCTTCATTATGAAGGCACAGCTGTCTGTGCCCTGCCTGTGTCCCTGGGCCTCCTTGCACTCACCCCAGGCTTCTGAGGCTGTCTTCTGTGTCTAGAGCCTGTTGGGCTGCCTGTGGGCCAGGCTAGACAGTCCTTACCCAGTTACCTCAGTAATGCTTCCTGGGTATATCACGTTCCCCAGTTAGCTCTCTCATAGGGCTATTGTCCTCACCGGTGTGACGGCTCTTCTCTAAACCCAGGTCTCACCGTGTAGCTCTAGCTCCCCTCCTGATTGCTGGTATGACAGATGTGTACTGGTCTGCCTGGCTCATTAATATGATTTTAAAAAGTAGTTTGAGGGTTGGAGAGATGGCTCAGCGGTTAAGAGCACTGACTGCTCTTCCAGAGGTCCTGAGTTCAAATCCCAGCAACCACATGGTGGCTCACAACCATCCGTAATGAGATTGGATGCCCTATTCTGGTGTGTCCAAAGACAGCGACAGTGTACTCATAAATAAAATAAATAAATAAATATAAAAAAGTAGTTTGAAACTAAAATGCGATGACATGATTTCCATATTTCCTTTCCTACCCCCGCCCCCACCATGTACACCACTCACCATGCTCTCTCAGATTCACTCTTGTTTCTAGCCTTTTTTTCCTAATTGCATATAAATATACAGATAATTTAATTATAGATAAATACACAGATATATTCCTAAATATACAGCCTTCTCAGTCCTTGTAATGTTACTTGTATGTATGTTCTTAGGGCTGACTACTAACTAGTTGGAGTGCTCCTCCCTGGCGAAGACTGTTCCCTGCTCTCAGTGTTCCTTAGTTGTCCACACACTTTGGTCTAGGGCTGGAGCCCTGTGAGATCTCCCCTTCTATGTTAGCATGGCTGTCAGTGCTGTCATTGTTCAGGGCCTGTTTAGGGGCCCGTGCCGTTGAGCTTCCTCCTGACATTTCTAGGACACAGTCTTACAGCAGACATCCTGTTCTCTCTGTCTCTTACAGTGTTCCACCCCTTCTTCTGAGATGCTCCCTGAGCCTTGGTGCAGGATGTTGTAGATGGATGATGGGCAGGGCATCCCTGTGGTTTTCTGTAATGGTTTCTGTTGAAAAGAGATGTTTCTTTGTTGAGGGATAAGAGCTGTATTTATTTTTGTATATTTACAATGCATAGAGGACTTATGCTGCTTTAATAAAGTGATTTATTAATACAAAAAAAAACTGCTAGAAGAAAATATGGACAACTCTGTATACTATATAGGTACAGAAAGGACTTTCTGAAAAGAACTCACTTGCATAGAAATCAAGGCCAGCAATTAACAGCTGAAACTCAGAACACTAAAAAAGCTCTGCACAGAAAAGGAAACAACCAATGGAATAAAGAAGAAGCCTACAAAATGAGAGGGAATCTTTGCTAGCTACATATCTAATTGGTAATTAATATCAAGAATATAGGAAAAATATTCAAAAATAAAAGAATCAAGGAAAGAAATGACCCCATTAAAACGGGCTAGTTATCTTCTTGACAAAAGGAATAGAAGTGACTAAGTATTATCTCAAAAAGTGTTTATCATCCTTAGCAATTAAAGGAATGCAAATTAAAGCAACTTTGTGATGTCCTCTTAACCCAGTCAGAATAGCTAAGATCAACTGACAAGCGATGATCCTAATGCTATACGAAAGGACTACTTATTCACTGGTGGAGGAAATGCAAACTGGTGCAGCCACTCTGGAACTCAATGTGGAGTATTCTCAACAGGTTAAAAAATATCTACCAGATGACTCAGCTATATGACTCCTTGGCATCTGCTCAAAGGACTTCCTATTCCACAAATACTTGCTCAGCAATGTTCATTGCTGTCCTATTCTCAACAACCAGTAAGTGAAAACAGCAACAACATAAAATGTTCTTCAAAAGATGAATGGACAACGGGAATGGGGTACATATATACAATGCAACGCGATTCAGTTACAAAGAAAAATGAAATCTTCAGGTAAACGTATGGTGCTAGAAGAGATCTTATTGAGTGAGATAACCCAGACTAAGAAGAACAAATGTCACGTGTTCTTTCTCATTGGAGATTCATTGCTCCAAATCTCTGAGGTTGGGTATAAACCATAGAGTAACTGGAGGAACCAGTAAAGTATAAAAGGACTACAGGAATGGAAGTGGGAATTTCGAGACGTAGATGATATGAAATGGGAAATTAAAATGGTGGGGCTTCAACTGGGGAGGGCTGTGAAGGTCAGTGCAGAAGGGGAAGGAGGGAAGAACAAGAAGTAACACTAAGGTTGTTTGATAAAGCCTCAGGTAATCTTGCTATTTTCTTGCTATTTTATATTTACCTAAAATTATACACAGTGTGTATGTGTGTGTGTATGTGTGTGCGTATGAGAGAGAGACAGAGACAGAGACACACAGAAAGTATGTGTGTGTACACCATAAACTATAATCTTAAAGAAAGTTGTGTCAGGCTGACACGAATCATAGACTAACAAAAATTGGCACAAGAAGTCCCCTTATGAGTGGTTGGTGAGGGTAGTCCAAGTGACTTCCAGAATAATATTGACTATTTTTGTTGCCCTTTGTTGTCCCTATTGGTAAAGACACTGCACTTAGGTCACAAGACTCAGATGATTCAAACTGGATCTAATCTGAAACCTCGTTCCTGCAATCTAAGTTCCACAGGACCAAAACCAAGCAACCAACTGAACAAACAAACAAACCCATGCAAGCTGCCAAGGGAGAGAAACAATACACAGTTGTACCTAGCTATGATTTTATAACTTTTAAATACAATATACTAAAATTAAAATGATATCAAATAGATCCCTCTCTGTAATCTTAGCATATGCTTCATTGGCATTGGCATGCTTATTATGTTTCTTTTAATAATAATACACAATTTGCAACTTATCTTTTTAATGTTTTTATGAACCATTAATGGATTGTGACTCATATTAGAAAGCTTATTGCTTAGCTGAGTTTCCAAAAATGGAAAACCAATCAACTGTGGTGTGGAAAGCTGGCTACATGGGAGATACAATAGTATAAAAACTAAAACATAGGCTACTGATCTAGATATACCAGAGTTTGAGAACTGAGTCCACTACTTCGTATTAGATACAAAATTTTGTTAATTACTCCCATGGTGTCTTTTTTTATTACTTAGTATCTTAGAAAATGAGTTAAAGAATACAATAGGGTCTGGGTTCCTTCAAAACAGTAGGGTTCACTGTATTTTTTTGCAGAGCTGTGAGTTGTTTATTATTGTCATTTTTGTTTTGATTTGTTTTCCTTATTATTACATGTTGTAATAATCAGCCCACTTTCTTTACTAACCAGGAGAGTTTCATGCAAGGCACGAATTGGTAAAATTAATACAGCAAAACAGTGATTCAGTGAGAGCCTGACTACGTGTTTAGGCTAGGTTTTAGAAGTCAGGCAGTTTATTGATTGAGGTAAATACAGAAAGTGGACTATATCGTCTTGGTGTTTCAAGGCCCTTTCTGTGTGTGTAGGGAGCATAGTGAAGAACATGTCCTTCCTGACACTCCCTTTCCATTGTTAACTCAAGGCTTTCCCTTGTTCTCTGTCAGCTCATCCCTGTAACTGTTCTACACTCCCCTTAAGCACTTAACCTCTTTTATCTCATCTCAGCAGATTAATTCACAGAAAATATTTCTTTGCTAGAAATGAGTTCCAGTACTCTCCAATACAGTTTTTTTCATGTGTGAGATGAAATATGTGTGTGTCCTTGGCTTTTAAGTAAAGTATAGTTGATTTTTTAATACCTTTCTACCATTATCTGCTGGTATGATACTGGAAAAAATACCTTAACATCTTAGTTTCTCATTTCAAAATAGTGATTACAAGTCAGGTTGACTTATGCATATCAGTAATATCAGTACTTAGGAGATGATGGAGGCAGCCAAACCATAATTATGAGTTTGAAGCTAGTCTGGACTAGGTAGAAATTTATAGGCTAATCTGTGTTAGATGACATTTCAAAAATTGGTTAAAGTAACATGTACCAAACAAGATCTTTCATTGAGACTAAGTGATAAGGATGTTCACAAAAACAAAAACACCAAAATAAGGCTGGCAAGATGGTTCCGTGCATAAAGATGTTGGTTAAACTGTCCTGGAGATCTTGATTTAATCCCTGGAGCCCACAGTGGAAGAAGAACCAATTCCATAGAGTTGTTCTCTGACCTTCATATGTGTGCCATAGCACAGGCAAGCCTCTTCCCTACACATCGCACACACACACACACACACACACACACACAAATAATAATACAATAAAAACAATAATCACAAGCACAGAATCTGACATGAAGCATGTATTCCCTACATGCTACTTTTTACTTGTAAATGTACTTTTTCTTTATTTCTCTTTATGAAAAAACAAAAGAATTTGCTCTCCTTTCCAAAACTGAACCTGTCACTCAAGCAGGTTTCCTTATCTCATGTGCTCTGGGGACTGAACTCTAACATTATTCCATTGTTGGTTTGTTTTTTTTTTTTTCTTGAATCTCTATCTCTCTAGTTTTAAGAGTTTTAAGAAATAAAACACATGCCTATCATGTTTAAAAACAGAAAAACACCCTCGTTAACCTTATTTTTCTGTCAGGAAATGATCCTGCTTCCTTCCTTTCTTCATAAATCAAGTATTTATTGGTCATTGTGTGGCAGGAAGCATCCTAGGAGGATTCAGCATTGCGCAGGACATGTAACAATTGTCATCATCATGAGGTCAGTATTTGAATGGAGGAAATACACAGCCAAGTAACTAAAATAAACTAAATTAACTAAATAGCATCACAAAGGAGACCAAAGCAAGGAAATGAGAAAGTGACTGCAGTAATAAGATAGGCACAGAAGACCTCTTAGAGTATTGTTCACTAACTTCAATAAGATGAAAGAAGAAATAATTTTTTGTTTAAAAAAAAGACAAGGGTTCTCATTAGATGAAACTCATTAGGTAATCCATGTTAGCCTCAAATTCACAACCCTCCTAATCTCAGTCACTTGAATACTTGGATTGCAAATGTGTGCCACCTTGTCCAGCTAGTAGTGATGGTTTTAAAGAGAAGTGTGTTACAGGTAGAGTATTTTTAGGAGGTGCAAAAGGCCCTGAGGAAGGAAGGCATGTTCTGGAAGAATAGAACATAAAGGGGCTGGTTTAATTGGGATAGAGTAAGCCGAAGAAGAGTTGGGGAAAGGCCAAGATAGAGAGAGATAAGTTAGGTGAATGGAGTAGTTAAAGATTGTATGTGGCCTTCAAGGTAATAATAAGGAAATAAATGGGAAGTCACAGAAGACTTTTAAGTTAAGGAATGAGATTAGACTTTAAAATGATAATTCTGGCTTCTATCTGCAGAGAAGATTGTAGAGGACAGTCAGGAAAAGGAAGACTGATACTAAAATCTGTTACTGACTCCCTCATTCATCAGTGCATCTCCTGCTCTACATTCCAATTGCCGTAAAAACCTATTGGCTATAATATATACCACTGTTATTTGTGCATGTATCTATTTCTCAATTAAAGTACAAACTTTACATTGGACCAGGTTGGTAAAAATTGGCGCTTAAGTTTCATGAATGAAAGATGGAACCATTTGGGGGACTACTTTTTTATCATATGCTAGAACAACTCTGATATCAATTTCTTTACCATTTTTAGCTTTTCTTAATGAATATGTAGCCCTTCACATGGTGGCCTGTTATTTTGAAATGCTTTTGAAGCAGATAGGAATAGCTTTATATCATTTCTACTACATTTCCCAGAAGTATAAGAGGTCGAAATTCTCAGCTTTCCTGTAATGTTTTTAAGGCACAAGCTATTTCCTCACGTAATTCATTGATCCCATTTCTAGCTATTTAGTTATCCAAAAGAAAGCAGGATCTTGAAGAGATACCTACACTCTATGTTGATGACTGTATTATTTGAAGTAGCTAATGTTAATGTTTACCAGTGGACAAAGTTGGTTAGGAAATGTGCTCAATACATATGATTCCAACTTTTAAAAAGGAAGTAGTACCACAGGCAACAATATTGTTGGCATCTAAAGATACTGCACCTATGGAAAGAATGAAGGTGCAGAAGAAACAGTACTGCAGACGGGCAAATACGTGATGTCAATAATTGTGATGACTGTTCTTCATTTTCAACTTATCCAGACTTATCACTCAGGATGAAAAACAAACAAACATATGGCAAACCCTGAACAAAGTCAGTAAAGGGATTTCCAGGGAAGTGTAACTGAGTGTAGAAGAATCATCCTTAAATGCAGGTGGTGAAGAGGCTGGGCAGCCAACCTCAACACTTCCCCTCACCTCAGCACTTCCTTTGCCTCAGCACTCACCAAAGCTCTCCTTCACCCTCCTTGCTCCTTTCCGCCTAATCCTTCAATGGAGGCACAGAAATTCTTCTGCAATCCCCATTTCAATATCACTCCCTAATGCAAACCCCCTCCCAGGAATGGCAAATGCCAGCCTGAGAACAGATGAATAGCCACAACTCTCAGCCCCTATGTCACCAGGCTGGCACCCTCTCTGATGGATAACTAGGCGCTCCCCAGCCCAGATGGCCTCTGTCCTTGGGAAAAGTGGAAAACCACACATCTTTAAAGAGATTAAGCGCCATATTTTGGGGGCAACTAAGCGTTCCCAGACAGCTATGGCCAGTTTGTAAAAACAGTTACCCCTAATAGCACCATAAAGGCCAAAGGAGCTTCCCTCCCCAATTGTGAGACTCTGCCCACCACCTAAACAGATGGAATTGTGTTTGAAAAATAACTTCCTTTATCTGGCATGTAACCCTGAAACCCCGGAATCTGCTTATGTATAAATTCCCTAAGCCCCTAGAGGCAGGATCACAATCCTGCCCTGCGCAGTGGGAACTGATTGCAATCCGAACGGGGTTCTAATTTATTGAAAGGCTCTTTGCCTCACTACATCAGATCAAGCAATTCTTTGAGCTCTCCTGGGGATCCCAAGACCTGGGCATAACAATAGTACTATCCCATGGGCCAAGGTACTGGACTGTATAAATAGGCGAGAGGGAGTAAAACGCTACACTCATTTTTTTCAGCTTCTTGACTGTGAGACATTGTGTCAGCCTCCTGCAGCCATATCTCCCCTCTATGTTGTACTGTCCCCCCTGAGCTAAACTGTGAGTCAAAATAAACCCTGTTTCCTAAAATTTCAAACCAAAACCAAACCAAACAACAACAAAAATCCAGCCAGTGCTATGATTGGAAAACCTAAACTACAGTTGATTAATTCTCCAAACACACAGTGTGGACATGTTTGAGGGTTAAAAATTTCAGGATGGATATAGAGTTTTCCGAAGGAATACATACATCTTTTTAACTTGTAACAAAATCAGCCAGTTGGTTAGTTTCTTTGATCTTGCAATCTGAGAGTGACTCCTATCTTCCTAGTATCCTGACTTATATTTTGCCTCTTAAAAGTTGTACCAGCAGAAACCTCTCCTAATAAAGAACAAGATTTTTTTAATTGCATGTGATAATGATTTTCCCCACCAAATTAATTATAGAAACACCATTTGAACCAACTACATTTTTAGCATCTGTATCACTTCAAAAAGGGAAACTAGATGATCTTGCCTTTGTATCAAAGATGAGAAGTGCTTTTCTCGAGGCTGCTTTCTTGTGTGTATTCACAGGAGCAGCTAAGGTAATAGCCCCTCTCAGCAGACTGTGCTTACTTCTCATCCAGCTCACCCTAGTGAGTACTAAGGAGCAGAAGTGAGTCTCTAGAGTGCTTCCAAACAAATGGGTTAAATCTTCCATAAAACTGCCATTTGCCCACCCTAGATGTGTGTTTGTTCCCTTTAAATTTCATTATTCTGACATCAGTACTAACATATGAACTGCATCTGAAACCAGGATAGTAAGCCTGTTGACTGACATGATTGTCAAATTTATTTTAGTTGATACAAAGTGGAGGGTTTTCACTCTACAGTGGCTAAAGTTTATTAATTTCTTTCAAATTACAGTTGATAAATTTACTGACTCTGTGTTCATCATATATCGAGGCAGCAGGCACGTTTAAGTAGTAGATTTTCAGACACAGAAAGGCAAATATGATATATATTCACTTAAAGGTGGATGTTAGCTCATTGATAAGGAAGCTACAACTCATATAACCAAGGAGTTTGTGAGGGACTAGGGGGGAGGGAGGAATAATTCTAGGAAGGAGAAATAGAATAGATAATTATAGATGAACAAAGTGGGAAGACTGGAAAAGTGGGATGGGGAAGAAGTGGCAAGGGAGGGGATAAGGGGAGAACCAGCTAAAACTAAGGGCCATTTGAGGAGTTGTATTGGAAACCTAATACAGTAGAAGCTTCCTAAAATATATACATATACGGGTGTGAGCTAAATAAAGTTGCAAATAACAAGGGGATAGAGTCACAAATGGACATCTCATCACCAAATGAAGCTTGCAATCCTGGGAAAGGGCTAGAGCTAATCAATTTGTCAATTAAACTGCTCCGATAGGAACCCCCAGACAACCCAACCTATTGGTTGCTCTCCACAAACTGATGGTAAGGTCATATTGCTGAAGATGACACCTACACACCTCATTAAGTCAAGCTATTCCTGCATAAGACTTAAACCACACAGGCTAGTGTTCATCATGCAGAAAGGTACTGTGCTTGCTACCAAAGAAGAAAAGTAAACACTAACCCACCTACAAACCCATCAATACACACTGGGGACTTTCCTGCAAGATAAGCTAGTGCAACAGAGGCACAAAGCTTATGGGAGTAATCGACCAATATTTGCTCTTATTTAAAGCTCACTCCATGAACCCATCCCTGATTTTGTTTGGGTAGCCAAGTACCTGAGACTGGATAAACCAGGGACCCAGAAAGACAAATACTGCTAAAGGAAAGTATTCTGCTATATTCATAGATTAGTGTGGCTTGCTCAGCAACTATCAGAAAAGCTTCCTCCTGCAGCAGATGGAAACAAACACAGAGACCCACAGGCAGACAACATTCAGAGAGTGAGAGCCTTGGAACACTCAGCACTAAAAGGGGATCTCTCCATCAAACCTCTCCCCTCAGAGCTCAGTGAACCCTATGGAAGAGGATACAGGAAGAGCGTAAGAGCCAGATGGAGGACACCAGGAGAACAAGACCCTCTGAATCAACATGAGTAAAGTTCATACGCACTCACAGAGACTGAGTCAGCATGTATAGGGCCTGCAAAGGTCTGCACCAGGTCATCAACATATGTATTAAAACCTTTCAGTTTAGTGTTTTTATGGAGTTCCTGAGTATGTGAATGAGCAGATCTCAGTTTCTTATGCCTTCTCTCAGACTCTTCCTTTTGTTAGCTTGTCTTTTCCAACAATCATGTGATAGTTTTTGTATTATACAATTATATTTTATTTTGTTATATTTTTAAAAAACTTGATGGATGTATGGATGTATGAATGAAAACTTAGCCACTATTGCAAAGGCTATAAACTGTCATTTATACCTGCTAGGAGAGGAAAAAATCAATTTTCTCCAACAGAGTGTGACACTGGGTATACCAACCACTCCAGGACAGGCCTCATCTCCAGGAGAAGTTGACCAACCAATAATGGACTCAGTTTCTGTGTGATTTATTTTTATTTAGTTACAATTTGGTGCAGAGTTTTGCTTTTTTCTTTTGGGGTGTTGTTGTACTTGGGGGGTTGTTGTATTTGGGGGTTGTTGTATTGGGTTTTTGGTTTGCTTGTTTGTTTGTTTGTTTGAGAAAGAACTTAAAGTTGTATGGGAGGAGGAGGAGAAGTATGGAAGGACTCAGGGTAGGGGAAGAAGATGATCAAAATATATTTCAATTTAAAACTTGTTTTAAATAACAAAAATATGATGAAAAAGAAAGGTCCCATTCATGCAAATCAGTTGCTTCCTTTACAGATCAGGGTTGATTATGAAGCACAGATAGGAGATGCTATCTTAATCAGCTCGCTGTAACCTTCCATTGTTTTCTCTGAGCCATTCTGTTTCCATATCCTGGAGCTCTTCGGTGGAGCCTCCCTACATTTCTCCGCACCTGATAAACTCAGTGAGCCTGACTTAATCTGCTCAGACATTCTTCTCAGCTCCAAAGGGGAACATAGTCCTGTTCTCCTCTGCTGTACCTGCTGATTCCCTGGATCAGATAGGCTTTGGGTTGGTACTATTCCGGGACTATCCCTATTCACCATACCTGACTGGGCAAACCCTCTCCATCCCTAGCATCATCTTTTATTTTTTGGAGGAAAAGGTACTCTCCTTAACCTGGGCGGCTAAACCCTCTGACAATTTTGATCAGCTCCACCTGTATTGTTCTATCATGGATATCTTCTGGGAACGGCTCCTCAGGCTTTATAGCCTTGCAGAAGCTCCTTAGCACACAGTCAGCATTCTATCAATCCTGCCCTCCAACCCCTGCCTTAAGAACTGCATGACCCAATGCTTGCCACATTTGTCCTCAAGTAACCCAGGCAGACCTCTTCCTTGGCTTTATCTTCTTACTATTGCCTCTAGGTTGCTCCTTCACTTTCTAAGATCTCTTTATGTGCCAGTCTAAATCACTGAGCTACACCAAAGCCCTTCAAAGAACAATGAACGCAGCAAAGCCATCAAAGCTCCACACCAGCCTCGAGGTCCCTCCTAGATGAACCTTTTCTTCAACTCCTCTGTGAATATACTTCTATCTGGCCAGTGAACCTGGCTTCAAACACAGCTTCACTTGTTCCTAATGCCCTCGATAGCATCTGTCCTCCCTATTGTTTTCCATAACCTGACATTTATGGGGACCTCGGACGAAGATAATCAAGTGTTCCGGATGGCTGTGATAAGCCAGTCAGTCAGAGAGGAAGTAAGTTCCATCATACCATCTCAGCCTTTATGGGGATGGGAAGTTACATTACTCAGTTTTTCTGTTCCCACAGCAGTCAGACTGATTACATCTGCTCCCATGCCCTACGGTCTCACAAGAAAGGTTGACAGAGGCCCTTTCCTTGCTTGGTTAAACATCTCCCCCAATTCCAGCAGCTCAGGCACTGAACATTCCCTGACTAACACTTCCTGACCATCTTGAAAAGACCAAATCTCCTTATTATAGGCATAGATGAGGAAAGAGAATCACAGGACAAGGGAATAGACCAGATTGTCCAAAAGATCACAGAAAAAAAAAACTTTCCCAAATTAAGGAAAGGCACACCCATTCAGATACAAGATACACAAAGAATACCAGATAGGACCAGAAAAGAAAATCCCCATAGTGTATCATAATTAAATCTCTGACTATACAGAACAAAGAAAGGATATTGAACGTTGTGAGAGAATAAAAACAATAACAACAACACAAGCCACCTGTAAAGGAAACCCATTAGAATAACAACTGAATTCTCACTTGAAACTTTAAAACCAGAATAGTCTGGAGAAAGATACTCTATGTTCTAAAAGACCAAAAAGGCCAACTTACACTACAGTAGCCAGATTTAATAATTTTTAAGTGTCTAGATTTTTGTTGTTGTTTTGGGTTTTTTTGTTTTTGTCTTTATCTTGTTTGGTTACTAGAATAATACTGCATTATAGACTAAGTTTAGGAGTAGTCTTTCGGTTTCTATTTTTTTTGAGACATTTAAGAAGGATTGGTTATATTTTTGTTTTATATTTTTTCTTTTCCCCCAAGATGGAGTCTTTCTCATTCTGTTCTGTATTCTAGACCTTTCATTTTTTGCTAGTGAAATTTCTTTGACTTTCTGATAACATCTACCTCAAATAGTGCCTGTTCTCCAGATGTTTCTGGCTTATTTCCTGGAAATTCTAGCAGGAAATTTCCAACAACCACATGGTGGCTCACAACCATTTGTAATGAGATTCCAATACACTCTTCTGGTGTGTTTGAAGACAGTTATAGTGTACTCATATAAATAAAACAAATTTTAAAAAGTATTTTAGTGAAATACAATACTCTGTATATCTGTGACAAAGCATCAAAAGACAATTAGATCCAGAATGTTTGGATTTAGTGAATGGGCTGATGCCTTGATGAATTCACATTATATAGCATGTTGAGAGATGGTGGCAAGTGTAAGGTAAAATCTCATTGGAAAAAAAAGTCAATGGCACTGTAGTTTGGGGGTTATCGTTTGCTCTGAAACCTCCTTATACTCTCCTCTTCTCTATTTCATGTCTACTGTCATGTGAACTGTCCTGTTTCCTACCCTGGCATGATGGACTAAGCCCCCTGAAACTATGAGTCAAACTATTCTTTCTTCTTTTGATATTGTTCTATCATATATTTTGTCACAGTGATGAGACAAATAAAGAACAATAGTACTCCATTATACACACACACACACACACACACACACACACATATGTCATTCTGGAGTTTTTAGACATTCTTTATTTCAGTTATTGTGAATAGTGCAATAATAAGTTTGAGTATGTGGTTGAATTGTTTTTTATACTGATGTTTGGATAAATATCCAGGATTGGTTTATGTCGATTATATAGTAGTTATACTTTAATTCTTATGTACCTTCATAGTTTCTACAATAGTGGCTGTTTTTATACTGATTTACATTCTCACCAAAAGTGGATAAGGTCATTTTTTCTTAAAACACTCACTTTTTAAATGTTTTTTCCTTAGGATGAGCAGTTCTGACTGAGGCAAAAGGTATCTTATAGTTTTGAGTGCTGATTGTAAATTGAACTGAACATTTTTAAGTATACTTATTTGCTACTTACATTGCTTCTTTTGAAAAGTGTCTGCCTAGATAATTTGCCAGATTTTTGTTGCATTATTTGTTATTTTAAGGTATTTTGAGGTTTTATCAATTAGAGATATTAACTCTGTCAGATGAACCATGGGAAGACTTTTTCCCATTGTGTTGTTTTTCTTTCTGTTTCGATGATTTTTGTAAATGAATGCAATTTCATTTGTTAATTATTTCTTTAATTTCCTGAGCTTTTCATTTCCAAGATTTGAATTTATTTTTTCCCTAAATCTCTGTCTTCTTATTGAATTGCTCTTTCATATCTTGTATTGTCTTCCTTAATTTATTCAGCTGTGATCATTGGCATTTGTCGCTAGGGAGTTCTGAACTTTTAAAAAAATACTTTAAAATAATTCATTTATTTTATTTTTTGTGCATTGGTGTTTTGCCTGCATGTATGTTTGAGTGAGGTTATTAGATCCCCTGGAACTGGAGCTACAGATAGTTGTGAGCTGCCATGTGGTACCCGGGAATTGAACTCAACACCTTTGGAAGAGCAGTCAGCGTTCTTAACCATTGAGCCATCTTTCCAGTTCCAAGTACTGAAGTTTTGCTGGTGTCATGTCGCCTTTGTGTCTATGTTAAGATGCATGCTTCTGGTATGATAGGTTTCTCTTCTACTCATATGCAAAAGATGTTTTCTTTTTTCATGTTTTCTGGAATGTATTCTCCTTTAACATGGAACGTAAAATCTGAGATTTCATCAGTGCCGTGGGACCAATTCTGGGGAGACATGTTGCCCCTTCCACCCTTCAGATGAAAGTCCCAAGAGATGCATGCCTTTTCAAGATGCCTTGTGAACCAAAGGTACACTATGTCAATGTTAAACTTAAATCGGATTATACTCCAGGTGTTAATTTCCTGTACCTTGTTTGATTTTATTCACTGGTTTTGATACGATTTTACTGTGTCAGCATTTTGGAATTCTGCTTTTCTATAGGCCTTACAAGAGTAACAGAACGCGTAAAGGCAGATCAAGGAAAGAAACAAAGCATAGACCAAATGAAAAAAATACCAGCACCAACAAAATCAAGAAGAAAAAAATTAAGTGCCACAAAGAACAATGTAAAGGGTTAAGAAATAGAAAAGAAGCACTGTGAAACTTGTGCCAAGCAGCCTCCTCCTGTCCTCAGTCAGGACTCAGAAAAGCATAGCCTTTAAAAACAAAACAAAATAAAAAAAATTCTTTATCTGGGGGCAGGGTGGGTACTGGCCAAAGGCTAAGCATGCTTTTCCAAGCACTCTAGGCCTTTTTGCTTTTCCTGAGTCTCAGCTCTCCATTTGTCATGTGGATAATTGGAGATCTCTGCTGCAAACACCAAGGCTCTCTATCTTTCTTCTCCTGGCATCCCCCTAGGGTTATTCTCCCCTGCCCCATTGTTTTTTTCAGAACTCCAATAGAGTCATCCTTGGACTTAAATGGAGGGGGGAGGGGAGTGAAGGAGGGAAAAGAAAGAAAGAAAGAAAGAAAGAAAGAAAGAAAGAAAGAAAGAGGGAAGGAGGGAGAGAGAGAACACAATAAAATAGGAGGATAAAAAAGACTAAACAATAAAACAAAACAATAGCAAAGTAGAAAGATGTGTGTGGCTACTGCACAGTGACATTTCTGGGCTGTGTAACACTCAGTGCCTGTTAAAGGGCATGTGATAGAGGTTATCCCTTGGTGTGGTGGACATATCTAGCCATGGCTATTGATTGTATTCTTACATAAGTATGCAGCCTAGGAAGCCACCAGTACAGAACACTACAAGAATCCACAAATTGATTTGGCATATTGCAGTGCCGTCTGTCCCCTTCTAGGCAACATGTTCATTGACTTTGGAGCTTTTCTAGCACCCACTGCTATCTGGTTTGCCACGGGACTCCCCCACACCCCAAATCCACCATGAAACTTTCAGTCAGTGGAAGTAGCAGTAGAGATGGTTAGTGCTCCCTAACAGCGGTGAGCTGCTGTATGCCATCACCAAGGGAAACTCAAGAAATAGCAATATACTTCCACACTCCCTTTTACCAATACCCTTTACATTGGCAATTGCCTGTAGCAAGCACAGGGAAAGTACCATCAATGTCTGAGTTGTCCTTTTGGGGCCTTACCACATAAATACTAAAAGAAATGTAATAGCACCTTACAGTCACTTTATGTTGCTGATTATGTTCATGGTACAATTCCAAACTGAGACTTGAAAATTAGAAACTGCTAGATCACTTGAGACGTATTCAATTAATAAGGTCGGTATTAAAACTCTATCTCTCTGCTTTTGCAAACAGGAGATTGGGGTTTTACTGTCTCTGAAGAGTAAAGCACACCGAAAAGAAATTGTCTCTTATTATATGTTAGAGCATCTTCTGGGTATATGCCCAGGAGTGGTATAGCTGGGTCCTCAGGTAATGCTATGTCCAATTTTCTGAGGAACGGCCAGACTAATTTCCAGAGTGGTTGCACCATCTTGCAATCCCACCAACAATGGAAGAGTGTTCCTCTTTTTCCACATCCTTGCCAGCATCTGCTATCAGCTGAGTTTTTGATCTTGGCCATTCTGACTGATGTGAGGTGGAATCTCAGGGTTGTTTTGATTTACATTTCCCTGATGACTAAGGATACTGAACATTTCTTTAGGTGCTTTTCGGCCATTCGAGTTTCCTTAGTTGAGAATAGCAGCCTTATTTATAATAGCCAGAAGCTGGAAAGAACCCAGCTGTCCTTCAACAGAGGAATGGATACAGAAAATGTGGTACATTTACACAATGAAATATTACTCAGCTACTAAAAACAATGAATTCATGAAATTGTCAGGTAAAAGGATAGAGCTAGAAAATATCATCCTGAGTATGGTAACCCAATCACAAAAGAATCACAAAAGTATGCACTCACTGATAATTGGATATTAGCCCAAAAGCTAGCAATATCCAAGATTCAACTCACAGAGCACATGAAGCTCATGAAGAAGGAAGACCAAAGTGTGGGTGCTTTGGCCCTTCTTAGAAGGGGTAACAAAATACTCATGGGAGCAAATATGGAGACAAAGTGTCGGACAGAAACTGAAGGAGGGGCTGTTCGGAGACTGCTCCACCTGGGTATCCATCCCTTGTGCACTCACCAAATGTAGACACTGATGTGGATGCCAGGAAGTGCATGCTGACAGGAGCCTGATGTAGCTGTCTCCTTAGAGATCTGCCAGAGCCTGAAATATATAGAGGCAGATGCTCACAGCTAACCATTGAACTGATCATAGAGTTCCCAATGGAGGAGTGAGAGAGAAGACTGAAGGAGCTGAAAGGGTTTGTGGCCCCATGAGGAGAGCAACAATACCAATCAACCAGAGCTCCCAGGGTCTAAACCACCAGCACATAGGGAGGGACCCATGGCTCCAGCTGTATATGTAGGGGAGGATGACAGTGCCAGGCATAGGTGGGTGAGGAAATCCTTGGTCTAGTGAAGGCTGGACACCCCAGAGTGGGGAGGTGGGAGTGGGAGGGTGGGTGGGGGCATATCCTCATAGAAGCAGGAGGAGGGGGATGGGATAGGGGGTTCCTGGGTGAGGAGAAAAGGGGATTATATCTGAAATGTAAATAAAATATTCAATAAAAAGAAATTTTCTCTTTAAAAGCAAGAACAATGGGGCTCAGCAATTAAGAGCATTAGCTGCTCTCCCATAGGACCCAAGTTTGATTCCCAGAACCCACATTGGTCAACTTATAACTTCCTGTAACTCTGGCTCCAGGAGATGTGACACTCTCCTCTGGCTTTCATTGAAAACAGCCTACATGTTGTGTACTCACTCAGGCAATACACACACACACACATGCATGCACACAGGCACACACATGCACACACATAAAGTCAATTAATTAAATAATTAAATCTTTTTTTAAAAAAAATCAAACAAGGATGTCATAAGTAGACAAGTGATTATTTTTTTCTAATCCCTCCCACCTTTCTTCCCCATCTCACATGTACTCACAAAACAGTTTTGAAATTTAAGGATTTAAAATAGTCACTTATTGTTTCTGCTGGGACAAAAAGTTCCCAGTAAATCTAATAACAAATTTCCTTCTGAGTCTCAGAGAAATGACAGATCATTAGAGTTCCCTCACAGACTTCTCTTCAGCCTGAGTCCCACTCCATCCCACCCCATCCCACTGGGCTTGCCTTTCCCAGGGGAGTATCAAAACTATGAAGACAGTATTTCAGAGAATTGTTTGAATCTCACCTGCTCAGTTGTGATGCTAAAATAATGGCTGGTTTCTCTATGTAGTCCTGCTGTCCTGGAACTTGTTCTGTAGGCCAGGCTGGCCTCGAACTCAGAGAGCTCTCTCTGCCTTTCCTTTCCAACTGCTGAGATTAGAGGTATACAGTTTTAATTGGACAATGCTCAGTAATTTGTAATAATGGGGTCTTGGCATGATGATTTAAGGATAAGCTATTTCTGCTTTATAAACCAAATATAATTTCAAAGATGAAAAATCACTATTTTTGAATTGTAATAAAAACTAAAAAATTGTAATAAAACAAAGTAGTAGCCACAATAACATGATGTAAAATAAATAAAATCTATGAAAAAATTAAATATACAGTCAAATAAATCATGACAACTAACTCAACAAAATTTATGTAAAATAAAATTTTTTTTTTAAAAAAATTGAATGTGGTCTACTATCTCAGTACTCTGCTGTCTGGAGGCAGCGGTAGGAGGATAACTAATTTGAGACAGATCATAGTGAGTTCCTGTCTCAAAAATGTTGACAGGGACAGAAAAGGTGAAATTGGAAAAAAAATGAATAGGAAGCAAAAAATTAACAAGAAAAAAGGGGGAAACAGTACAGAAAAAAGGAAATTTGAGCCAGTAGTTATCTTTCAGGACACTAACCCACCTAGTCTCCCAGTTCTTTATGTTACACTAACTGCCTGGTGGGAGTTGTTTGTAGTTGAAGCTCTTTGGATTTTCATTCATCTCTTTTGCACATTGGAATTTTTTTGGTACTCACCAGTCAATAATTATGTTTGTAGTTTGTGGACTAGTTGCTCCATAGTGGTTTGTTATCTGCTCTATGGTGTATTAGTGAAAAAAGCTTAGAATGCTGAGCTTTCTGGGCAGTTTCTGGAGTTTGAGTGGGATGCACATGCCAAAGTCGTGAAATTATGGTGTTGTCCTATAGCTAGGTTGGAATAAAATGCTCACTAAACAGAGATTCTCTCAGGAGGTCCCCTGGGAAAGCTTGCTGTGAGGATATGATGAATCTTGGAGTGTATTCCTGGCTCTCTGGTTGGGTAGAAATCAAAAGGCGAAATAGATATGGACTGGAAGGTAGACTCAGAAATTTCATGTGACTCTGCTTACAGTTCCAGAACCCCAACTGGATCCCACATAAAATCATACATATCTATTTTCCACAGCCTCTAACAGCAAAATTCCCCTCAGCACCATTTTTAACATTTTATTTTTAGGTTAAAGTATGATTACATCTCCCTTCCCATTCCGTCCTCCATCCTTTCTCATGTCCTCCCACACCTTCAAGTTCATAGCCTCTTTTTCTTTGATTGTCATTACATAAACACACAGACACACAGACACAGACACACATACACGTTCACAAACACCCCCCAGGTTTACTGTGAATGTTCAAAGGATCTTTAAGGGTTTTCTTTTTCTATTGATGAGATCATAGGGTGTTTCCTAGACTATATTCTATGAGATTATGTACTGATAAGGTAAAAGGATCAAAGGAATTCTTATTGTATGGAAGTTGAAACATATTTTGCTTATAAACAAAGTTGTAACCTTGTCAGATTTTCGGAAAGCTAAGGTGGGTGGGAGTGTTACAGCTGGAGAAGTGGTAAAGTTAAACTCTAAATGGTGCTGGTTCAACTGGAGGTCAGCATGTAGAAGAATGCAAATCGATCCATACTTGTCTCCTTGTACAAAGCTGAAGTCCAAGTGGATAAATAACGTCCACATAAAACCAGATACACTGAAACTAATAGAAGAGAAGGTGGGGAAGATCCTTGGATACTTGAGCACCGGAGAAAAGTTCCTGAACAGAACACCAATGGCTTATGCTCTAAGATCAAGAATTGACAAATGGGACCTCATAAAATTACGAAGTTTCTGTAAGGCAAAGGACACTGTCAATAGGACAAAACAGCAACCAACAAATTGGGAAAAGATCTTTATCAATCCCACATCCGATAGAGGGCTAATATCCAATATATACAAAGAACTCAAGAAGTTAGACTCCAGAGGACCAAACAACCCTATTAAAAATGAGGTACAGAGATAAAGAATTTTCAACTGAGGAATATTGAATGGCTGAAAAGCACCTAAAGAAATGTTCAACATCTGTAGTCATCAGAGAAATGCAAATCCAAACAACCCTGAGATTCCACCTCACACCAGTCAGAATGGCTAAGATCAAAAACTCAGGTGACAGCAGACGCTAGCGAGGATACGGAAAAAGAGGAATACTCCTCCATTATGGTGGGATTGTAAGCTGGTACAACCACTCTAGAAATCAGTCTGGCTGTTCTTCAGAAAATTGGACATAGTACTAATAGTATTTCTTAATCCAGGTGATAGCCAGTACAGCAAAAGACTGTTTGCTGCTCTGTGCTGCCATCTCTTGGCTACACTTAGCCGCCACTGACTGATTAACTCATGTTGCTAATATTGCACTGTATTGAACGGATAAACCTAACATAGTTCCTTCATTAATGCAACATATTTAGTGCTACAGCAGAGAATTCTGATAATCTACCTAGGTGCACACTGACCTTGTTAAGTCTAGTTCATGAAGGCTCACTTAGATTTGTGTTGTTTTAGTGTCCCTAACACAATCCAAATGTTTACCACATAATATACAAGTATCATTTGTCCACCTTGACAGGAAGTATTGAAAATAGATCAAACTCTACTTGAAAGGCCTATAATGCTTCTTCCTCTTAAGTGCCTGATAGTCCATAGTAGCCTCGATACCTGTATCTGAGTTGGTAATGTTTACCTCCTAATGAAATGTTGTTACCAGTTTAGGTCTTGGTGAATATGTCGGTCTTATAGAATGTTACTATGTGTATTATCTTCATCAAGCTTCTTGTCCAAAGCTATATTCATTGGAAATAATTTCAATGGTAATCACTTGTTTGTCCATAATTCTCAAGGTCCTGTATTTTAGGATGCATGTTACCATTCTTATACAGATCTTACCCACATGATGATAATTTCTTTGATATCAAATAGTTATTTCAGTGTCTTTGGTACTCAGAATTTTGTGAGCACAACCTACAACAACCACCAATTGTTCCTTCTCTCCCAACTACTTCCTGCTGTTGTTTACTCATGTTTCAAGTAACAGAAAAAGGTCCTTCATCTCCAAATTACTCTTGGGAGTCTGGGAATATGCTATCGGCAAAAGATCATCTTCATCCAATGTAACTAATGCATTGGTTTTTTTTTTTTTTTTTTGCCCTTGTGTACTTTCATGTTCACTATGAATTTTCAACTATCTTAATTTTTATCCTGGTGCAAAATTAGGCTGCAGATAGTTCTCATATATTGGGCATATTTTTTATACAGCATAGCATTATGTATTATAAATAAGAGTAAAAAATATCTTGTATAATTAGGACACATAAAGGATCCTGAAATTCCTGAATATTGGTAACATCACTTATAAATATAAAAAATTGGGAGCTGAGTCTTAGTACTGACTCTTATTGCAGTTTTTCGCCTTTTTTCCAGTATAAAAATAGCCCAATTGCTTATTTTTAATGATCAAAATTAGACACATATTCATTTGTTTAAAATTTACTGAAACAAAGATAAGCAAAAGTAAATAAGTGAAACCTAAGTGAAGTCTCAACATCCAAACAGAACTGGTGTTTTGGTGCATAGTCTGATGTTTGAGTACCCTTAAGGCCTTGAACTTCATAGACTCACCAGTTCATTCAATGTTCACATTTAAAGACTCCATCTTCCATCATCTATATTTTGGGAAGCTTTGCATATGCTTCTATTTTAGTATTTTGAAAGTGTTTATCTTCTTTAACTCTGTGTCTGTAGGTGGATATGTGTACTTGCATGCAAGTTCCCAAGGAGGGCAGGGGCACTGGATCCTCCTGGAGCTGAAGTTACAGGCAGTGGTGAAGCGCCTGATGTGGGTGCTAGGACCTGAACTTAGTAAAGCGGAACAGTACTCTTAAAGGATAACCCACCCCCAGCCCTTGTTTCAGGATTTTTATTTAGAAGTAAAGTAAGACAAGTTTTGCTGTATCTGATTATTAAATCTATACTCATGGTTTACTTTTTGTATATGTTTTTCAGTTTGATTCAAAGCTGGGACACATCCATTCAGTGTTTCTTTGTAAATATTTTTTTCTATTATCAGTGCATTACATATAGAGGCTTACTGAGAATTTGAATTAATGGAGTAGTGGTAAATTACAGAATAGCATAGTACAAACCTCTAGGATAGAATCATCACTCATCTACATGATGGCCATCATTGCAATAAGGATTTTTTCACAGGTTATATTTCCCTATTAGACTCTCTGTTCCCCAGCCCCACATAATTTACCATTTATCTTCTGAAACAACCTGCAAAAACACAAATTTTATTTCATTCTATTTGGCTTATTAGTCTAAATTCCTTCAATATACTTTATCATAGAAAGATTTTTTTATGTCTCCTTCAATTTTAATAGTTTATCTGGGTAAAATAGCTGGATTGGCAGTTGTAGTCTTTTGGAACTTGGAATACGTCTTTCCAGGCTCTTCTAGATTTAGAGGTTACTGTCAAAGAATCAAGTGTTATTGTACTGGGCTTGCCTTGAGAGGTGACTTGGCCCTTTTCTCTTGAGGCTTTCAATATCCTTTTTTTGTTTTATGTGGTTAATGTTTTCACTTTAATATGTCATGGAGAATTTCTTTTCGGGTCTTGTCTATTTGGTAGACCTCTTGTACCTGAAGGGGCATCTCTTTCCTTAGGTTTAGGAAATTTTCATCTATGATTTTACTAATCATCTATCATTTTACTATGATAGTCTCATTACTTTTGCTGCAGTTATTTTCTTCTTGTATTCTAATTCAAAGGTTAGGACTCTTCCTCCTCCTACTACTGTTTCGTGTGTGTGTGTGTGTGTGTGTGTGTGTGTGTGTGTGTGTGTGTGTG
>NW_021605073.1:485531-506187 GCF_004785775.1 Grammomys surdaster | reverse complement strand
GTGTGTGTGTGTGTGTGTGTGTGTGTGTGTGTGTGTGTGTGTGTGTGTGTTTCAAAGCAGAGTTTCTCTGTGTAGCTTTGACTTGCTCTGGTCTTGAACACAGGGATCCACCTGCCTCTGCCTCCCAAGTGCTGGGATCAAATGCCTGTGCCACCACCACCTGATGTGGCTAGGTCTTTTTATAGTGTCCCAAAAGTCTTCCACGTCCTTTTTCAAAATTTCTCATTCATCTTTATTGAAAAAGTCAGTTCCTTTATTTTTTTTTCATCCCTGATTCTTTGTTTTCAACATGATCCAACAGGCTTGCCACTCAGGTTTTTGATTGACTTACTGAGTCAATTTCCAGCATTGTTTCACTTTTTAAAAAAATATATTTCAAACTCTGTTTTTATGTCTTGTATTAACTTCCTTGTTTCTATAATCTCTTTGTTTGGTCCTCATTGAGTTGTTTGATCATAGTTATAATCATATTCTTTTTAACTCTTTATCTGGAAGTTATTTGGGGTCATTTTCATTGGAGGCTATTACTATAGCTTTTGTACTTTTTAGAGTGATATGTTAGTTAGGTTTTATTTTGTCCTTATTTCTGTATTGGGATTTGCACATCTGGGATTAGTTTGTTGGCTGACGTTTTCTTTTTTGTGCAAGACACATTTGTTCTTTCAGAAGTGCTTACAGTATTTAGATGGGTGCTAATTCATAGTGAGGTTGAGATGTCTATTTCTTCTGTTCTTCTGGTATTTTGGGATAGAGCCTCCATCCAGATATTCTGGGTCTCTGCTGCAGTCTGGTACCTTAAACAGTTTGGTCAAGGAGTCTGGAACAAGTTTCCTCTGACACTGTTACTGGTCCAGGGTCTCAGGACAGAAAAGGGCAACAGGAGAGTACCAGTAGAACAGCAGACAGGGATCTGGGTCTCCAAGTCACACATGGTGGCCAGAGGTCCCTGGAAGAGACCAGGCTGGGATTTCTTGAGTTCCGAAGAGAAGGAGCTAGGCCAGAAAGAGACTATGGTTCTTGGCAAGCAGCTGCAAGGCTTGTACAACCCAAATGTGAGGGTGTGGCTAGGAAGGAGACTGCAGGTAGCCTGACTGGATCCACACCATTTGTGTTGGCTAGAGAGTATGTAGTTAAAGGTTTTGAATAAGTAATACAGTCAAATAAACTTCTCTCTATACATATATGGATATATGTTTGTATATACGAGTGGTAATACACATTCAAATAAATAAACACATGAGTATAAAAAGGATCCTTATCTTTTTATTCAATTCAAAGGGTATACATAGTATTCCCTTATGTAAACTAAAGTAACTTTAGTTTTCTGAAAGCTTTTCACCTGTGAATTTATAAAAATGACTACCTTATAGAGTCATTATGGTTATCAGAAATCAAATGTATGAAAAACATTCACCATTAATAGAAACCCAACACATTTTAGATTTTGGGGGTTTTTTTGTTTTTGTTTTCATTTTAGTATTTGATTTCTTTTCCGATTCCTTTTTTTTTTCAGAATTCAGACCAATAAAACCAGGTAAGAAAGGGTTTCTTAAGAAAAGAGAA
The DNA here is from genome assembly GCF_004785775.1 of Grammomys surdaster. Classification (NCBI taxonomy): domain Eukaryota; kingdom Metazoa; phylum Chordata; class Mammalia; order Rodentia; family Muridae; genus Grammomys; species Grammomys surdaster. The sequence goes on along the minus strand of NW_021605073.1, from coordinate 504,624 downwards.
AGTAGAGAATTAAACAATTGTAACAATGGGATCTGTATCCCTTGAAAGTGTAATTTATGAGCATCTCAAATGTCATCAATTTCTAATAAAAAGGTAATACACTATTAGAGCGATGAGGTTTGATAACTAATATATTTAACAGCTCAAGTCATAAACTTGGGAGAGTTCAAATTGAACTTGGGATCTTAAATGACAATTGAAATAAAGATTTACTGGAAATATAAATTTGTCAAGAACAAAAACAAACGGCAAGGGGATGGTTTTTAGAGATAGGTGGAGCTAGGACCATGATGGAAAACTAAACAAAGGACTGGAGAGATGGCTCAATAGTCCAGAGCACTATGTGCTCTTCCCAAGGTCCTGAGTTCAATTCCTACCACCCAATGATAGCTCACAACCATCTGGGATCTGATGCTGTCTTCTGGCCTGCAGGTGTACATGCAAAGAAAGCACTGATATACATAAAATAAATAAACCTCTTTTAAAAAGAAAAATAAACAAAAAGGCAAGTTGAAAGTCAATTTCAAGGAGGAAAATGAGGGCTGGAGAGATGCTTGTGAGGTAGCTACATATGGACTTGCTTTTCATTGTTACCTTGTTCATAATTCTGATAATTTTGTTCCAAGTTACAGGAGGATGACAGATGGACTGTGTTAGAACTGAAAAGATAAAGGAGGAGCATAAACAGAAAGCTTTCATTGAATCAAACACTTTTAGTATTATCTCCATGATGGAGACATACGAATGAATTTATCGTGAAATGAACTATAGATTGCAAAGGTTCAATGGTCAATAATGATCAGTAAACTATCATGTGTAAGATAATACTAAAAGGTGTTTGATTCATTGAAAGTTTTCTGCCAGGCCTGGAGAGATGGCTCACAGATTAAGAGCACTGGCTGCTTTTCCAGAAGTCCTGAGTTCAATTCCCAGCAACCACATAGAGGCTCACAACCATCTATAATGGGATCTGATGCCCTCTTCTGGCATGCAGGCCTACATACAGACAGAACACTGTAACATAATAAATAAATATAAAAAAAAAGAAAAAGAAAGTTTTCTGCCTATGTTAATATGATAATACACCAACTAGTGCAGATCATACAGGCCCAGTGCAAGCTGCCTCTGTTTCTGTGAGCTCATATGAGCCTTGCTCAGTTGATTTAAAGGGCCTTTGTTTCCCTGGTGTCCTTAATCCCCTATGGATCTTACACTCTTTCTGCCTCCTCTTCTTCTGGGTTTTCTGAACACTACAGGGAATAATTTAGGGCTGAGTGTTTTCTCAAAAACTCTCAAAAAAAGGTCTCTCATCTTTTTGAATAATATTGGCTATAGGTCTCTTTGTTTAGTCCCATAGCTGTAGAAAAAAAAATTCTCTGACAAATGCTGAGCAAAGCACTGAGCTATGGGTGTAATAGAATGTCATTAGGAGTTATTTTTATTGCTATGTTCTTTTAGTAGAACTGTTTTGGTTTTACCCTAGGTCCATGGACTATCTAGTCTCAGGTACTTGGTCACCCAAGTAGCATCAGGTATTTGTTTCATTTTATGGAGAGAACCTTCAGTCTAATCACATATTTCTTGGCTACTCTTACAAGTCGAATGGGGTGCCCCACAGGGGTCACCTAAGACCATTGTAAAACGCTAATATTTACATTATAACTCATAACAGTAGCAAACTTACCGTTATGAAGTTGTAATGAAAATAACTTGGCGTTCGGTGTTGGCTTCTGGCTGGCAGCTCCCGATAAGGCAGGGTGGGCCATGGGGCCTCGTGGCCAGGTTAGGGTACAGTGATGTAGGGCTATGCAGCTGCAGGGTGTGCCCCCACTATCGTGAACGTGGAGCCTCATGGTTCCAACGGTGACAAACTTGAAGACCTTGAAGAAGCCAATCCATTTTCTTTCAAAGAGTTTTTGAAAACCAAGAGCCTCGGCCTGTCAAAAGAAGACATGACCACCAGTCAAACTTACCCAAAGGAAGCCTTGAGGCACGCACTGGGACTAGATCACAGCTCCCCTGCCTCTCAGCCCATGGGATATGGCCTGGAATATCAGCCGCCATTTTTTGAAGACCCAACAAGAGCCAGCAACCTACAAGAGGATGAAGATGGATGGAATAGAGCCTATCTGCCCTCTGCGGTGGAGCAGAGTCATTCCTCCAGAACCACACAGAACTCATCGCCCTGTTGCACCTACCTTTCCTTTTTTTTTCTCCAACGCATCAGAGCTGGCATGTCCCGAGTCTTTGCCCCATGGATGCTGAGTGACACTGACTTCAGGATCTCCCCAGCATCTCCACCTGGGAGTTCTAATATAGACTTTGCAGCTCATGAAAATCCCTAGGAGACAGACATCTGCAGAGATTGCAGGTAAGTTGCAAAAGCACTGAAAGATGAAAACTCTAAGCTCAGAAGAAAGCTAAATGAGATTCAGAGCTTCTCTGAAACTCAAATAGAAATGGTGAGGATGTTCGAAAGGAAGTTGGAGGCAAAGATGATCAAGGAGGAGAGTGACTTCCACGGCCTCGAGTCAGTAGTCCAGCAAGTCGAACAGAGCCTCGAACTGATGACCAAACAGGCTGTAAAGCAAAAAAAAAAAAAAATGATGTCATGAAACCAAAACAGAAAATAAATTTGCTCCAGACCCAGCGTGCGAACTTCAAGCGAGAAAATAAAGCCCTTGGATCAGGCCAGGGTGCCAACCTTACTGTGGTGAAGCAGGACACCAATGTGGCCTGGCAGAACCTCCATGTTGTCATGAACAGCGCACACACATCCATAAAGCAGCTGGTATCTGGAGCAGAGACACTGAACCTTGTTGCTGAAGTCCTCAAGTCTATCGACAGAATTACCACTGTTAAAGATGAGGCAGACTCTTGAGAAGGTCTATCTGCCACTGGGTTACATCACCTCTGCGGCGATGGCACCACACGTCTTCCAAATGTTCCTAACTATGCAGTCCTCACCAAAGCATTTCACAGCCTAAGCATGTAACTGGCCACCTGCAGTTACAGGGCTCCTTTCCACCAGACTCACCTAACGGTTTACATGAAATCCTTTGGGGGAGGTCGCACTGTTTGACAGACTCAGTGATTTACTGGAAGACATGTTTATAAAACCCAGCAATTTTTAGAAAGCACTAAAGTTGAAATGACAGTTTTGTAAGAAGCTTCTTCCACTGTCTTCTCAAATTTAGTTACAGGATGACCTTGGGCTCAGCCTCAGTTTTCTCCAGCTCTACACTGAACCAGTGTGGAAGTGAGCCTGTACAGAGACTAGTGCTGTCATTCAGTGCCTCACGAGCAGACTATTGATATTGTGGCCTTCACACAATGGCTCCTGCTATCAGCAGCCTCACTGAGGCAGTACCACTTGGTAAATGCTGCTGTCCTCCCACCAGGATCATAGGACCAAGGTCACAGATGGTGCACATTGCAAAGCTTCATATACTCAGTACTATGGGCTGTCAGCTTTGGAAAGGCATTTGGGGCTGTTGGCTTTGATGCACGTTAATGTGTCAGTGTGCCTGTTGCATAGTACAGTTCTGACTGGAATTAAAGCACACAGCCGCCTGGAGGTCAGCACCAGCTCTTTGGGCTATCTGGATGGTTTTTGAAGGACAAGCAAGGCATAAGCTGTGCTGAGGGGTCAGGGTTTGGGGACCACTTTTCTATAGATGTTTTAAAAGGTTCCTTTCCCCCTCCTGTTGAGATAGACAACTTTCTCATCTAAATAATTCCTGAAGATCAAAAAAAAATTGGGGGGGGGTGTTGGCAGCCCTACAACATGTATTAAAGGGTCACAGTGTTAGGAAGGTTGAGAACTGCTGTTTTCAACAATCCTTCTTTTTGACATGCCTGAACAGGACATGAGTGCATAAGAGCTTATGTTTAGTTGGCTGTGATTTTTCTCCACAATTTCTATGATGTACTTATGTCCTGTGAATATGAAGCTTCAGGTAGTCATAGCACAATGTACACATCTCTCATTTTGTTGTACACTTTCTATTTGTTGATCATTCACTTTTTAATTGGTTATTTTATTTATTTACATTTTAAATGTTATCAAAAGAGTGCAGGATCAGGTGTAGGAGGAGAGGGAAGGAATACAGAGGTCAGAAAATTGAATGGAGGTGTGTAGGAGTCAGGGGTGAGGAACTGGGAATAGCCACTAAAATGTCCCAGGACCCAATGGAGATGACATTAGCTGAAATATCCAACAAAAGACAGAGAGAACCTGTAGAGACCTTCCAGTGGATAGGCGTGGCCCCCAGTTGAGGGATGGGGCCAACCACTCATCTCCAAAATATTTACACAGAATTGCTCCTGTCTATAGAAAAAGAAGAGACTGAAGGAAAGGCCATCCAGAGACTGCCCCACCTAGGAGCCATCCCATATACAGTCACCAGACCCAGACACTATTGCTGATGCCAGCCAAGAAGCACTTGCTGACAGGAGTCTGATAAAGTTGTCCCCTGAAAGGCTCTGCCAGAGCCTGACCAATACAGGTGCAGATGCTCGAAGCCAACCATTGGACTGAGCATGGGAACCTCAATGAAGGAGTCAGGGGAAGGGCTGAAGAAGCTGAAGGGGTTTGCAACCATAGGAAGAGCAACAATATCAACCAAAAAGACCCCTCACCCCAAGAGCTCCCAAAGACTAAACCACCAACCAAAGAGGGACCAATGGCTCCAGCTGCATATATAGCAGAGGATGGCCTCATCTGGCATCAGTGGGAGGGGAGGCCCTTTGCCCTGTAAAGGCTTGATGACCCAGTGTAAGGGAATGCTAGAACGGTGAGGTGGGTGTGGGTGGGTGGGGGAGCACAGTCATAGAAGCCTGTTTGCTTTCTAATGAGAAAGAAAGGATGTGGATTTGGGTGAGTGGACAGATAATGGGTGGAGTTGGAGGACCAGAAACCATAATCAGAATATACTGTATAAAAATATTTTCAATAAAAAAGAAAAAATCTGAATTATGTGATAAAACTTTTAAAATAATCTAAGACAGAAACAAAACAAGGAAATCAGAGCAGTCATGATTCAAAGGCCCTATCAGAGTAGGTGAAAGGAACACCTTTCTCTGAAAAAGGGTGAAGAATGGATGAAAACATTTTTAAAACTTGAAAAATGGAAATAATCATTTTAAAACAAGAATAGGAATTATCATATAGCCATAAAGTGATATAAGGAACACCTATATAAAATAACTATACAATATTTTTGAACGAACTTTAGTAATGACATTGCAATTTTTTTCACATCTGATTGATTTTATTGTCACCATCATACAAACTAGTATGTGGTGAATATGGCCTTGACACGGTAACTGTGGCTCAGCTCCCAGACACTTTTCCCTGATGTTTCTTAGATGTCCCTGATGTCTCTGGACCTACATGGGGTCTAGGAGCTGGCCATGTTTGCGTTAGGAGCTGGCTCACTAGTAGCCATGTCGCCATTAGGAACAGGCTAGTTTAGGCTTGGGCTAGTTTAACTTGGTTTTAAAGGTAGTCTTAATATGCTCAGCAGAAGTTGATAAGTTAGTTGTAGCTAAGAGTTGAGCTGAGCTGAAAAAGCCTTTCCAGGAATTGAGTGTTGGCATAAGCCATTTTTAAAAGAGACCAGTAGCTTTTTGGATTTTTTAAGGAAGCTAAGAGTTGTTTTGCCCTAGAAAAATCATTGTGACAAGGTGTCTTTCTCTTGAAATTAGAGCAAAAAAGCAAGAAATTTTGTTTGGTCTAAATATATAAGATGTGTAGCCATTTCATTTTTGTTTCTAATTGGTTTTAAAAGTATAAATATGTTCTACATGTCTTGGTTATAGATTATTGGCTTATAAGTTATTGGGTTTGATTAAAAATTTGCAACTTTGGTGACAGAAAGTTGGTTTAAAACTGGTAACTCAGGGTTGGAGTCATTAAAAAACTAGATGTATAAAAGATTTAAAACAATGTCTCTTTAATGAGATATTAAAAGCTACACTATCATGCATTCATGTGTAAGAACTGGCAGAAAAATTTTGTAACAAAAGTAATCTACTTGGTGTTGATTTTAGAGAAAACGGATTGTTTACATTGTTAAAAATTGGTTTTGCTTAAGAAACTTAAAAATATAGTTGAACTGCCACTTTTCCATTGGATGCAAATAGGAGTTAGATCACAGGTTTAGGATTTTAACTCACATGTATTTTTAATTAAGAAAAAGTTCGACAGGTGGAGATTGTTACATGGTTTCCTCCGAAGGGTTGATGAGGCTATGGAACTTGTGGAGGCATTATAGCCTGGGTTGCCTACTCTAACTGCCATTCCGAGAAATGCATATAGAATTATTATAGATTTGGAGGATCGTTTTATACTGTTCTTTTACATTCTGGTGATTGTGAGAGGTTTGCGTTTAGTGAGTTTGCTTGTAATTTTGGACTGGAAAGTTTTGCTTCAAGAAGTAGCTAATAGCCTTATTTAAGAAATTTTGTTGCTGCTTCAGTACAAGAAGTTAGGAGTTCGAATCTTTCAGTGTATACTATTTATTATATGGATATTTTGTTAGCTGATTCCTCTGAAGGAGTTTTACTACAAGCCTTTGCTCTCATACAACGAGTTTAAAAATTTTAGAGTGCTTGTCACTCCAGAAAAGATTCAAAGGCAATATCTTTTCAATATTTGGGAATTCAGTTATATCTTAAGCAGACTGTGGCACAGAAAAATTCCAATAAGAATGGATAATTGGGGCTGGAGAGATGGCTCAGCCGTTAAAGGCTAGGCTCACAATTAAAAATATTAGAGTTCAATTCCCAGCAACCACATGGTAGCCCACAACCATTTGTAGTGGAATCTAGTGTCCTCTTCTGACTTGTAGGTGTACATACAAAAAAAAGATTTACTTTTAATGATTTTCAAAAGTTATTAGGAGATATTAATTGGCTAAAACTTCATCTTAAGCTTACCACAGGAGAACTTAAACCTCTGTTCGATACCCTCAAGGGGGATACAAATCCTAATTCCCCTCGACAGTTAACTGATGAGGGACGGATAGCTTTGCAGAAGGTGGAGAAAGCTATTAGCCAACAGCAGATACATTATATAGACTATAATCAGTTGTTGGCTGCTTGCATCCTTGCTACAACTCATGTGCCCATATCAGTCCTTTTGCAAAAGGGACCATTAATGTGGATTCATCTTCCTTCATCTCCAAGTAAAGTTTTAACACCCTATTATGAAGCTGTAGCTTTGTCAATGCAGAATTGTAGAATAGAATCTAGAAAATATTTTGGGAAAGAACCTGATGAAATATTTATTCCTTATTCCAAACAACAGTTAAATTGGCTATTGCAGAATACTGATATTTGGCCTATTGCATGTGCAAACTTTTCAGGCAATATTGATAATCATTATCCAAGAGACAAGTTGTTACAGTTTTCCTCTATGCATGCTTTTGTATTTCCTATAAATTTACACATGCAACCTATAGTAAATACACTTACTGTGTTTACAGATGGCTCATCTAATGGGAAGGCAGCATATGTGATTTGATTGCATGTTCATTCTCTTGAGTTTCCCTCTGCTTCAGCACAAATAATTGAACTATGTGCTGTAGCTGTTGTTTTTGAAATGCTGAAAAGCCAAGCTTTTAATTTGTATACTGATAGCCAATATATAGCTCATGCTTTTCAATTACTTGAAACTGTTCCTTTTTTAGATACTGCTAATTCTCAAATTTTGCAATTACTTATGCAAATACAACTTAATTTAATAGAACATACAGTTCCTTATTTTGTAGGACATCTAAGAGCTCATACTGGACTGCCCAGACACCTTAGTGAGGGCAATGCCACAGCAGATTTATATACCAGGAAGGTTACAGGCCTTACACAGGAACAGTTAGCCAAACAATATCATTCTCTACATCATCAAAATAGTAATAGCTTGAGATAACAATTTGGAATTTCTAGAAAATGTGCATGTCAAATTGTAAATACTTGTCCTGAATGTCCTCAATTTCTTCCTGTACCACATAATGGTGTCAATCCTCAAGGACTTATACCTAATAAATTATGGCAGATGGATGTTACTCATATTTCTGACTTTGGAAAATTAAAATATGTACATGTGACTATTGACACCATTTCAGGCTTTCTAGTTACAACTGCTTTAACAGGAGAAGCAACTAAAAATGTAATTAGTCATTGCCTGCGTTGTTTTTCTATGCTGGTTGTTCCAAATCAGATTAAACAAATAATAGAACTGGCTATTACAGTCAAATGTTTGAGATGTTTTGTCAACAATTTAATATTATCCATATTACTAGGGTCCATTTTAATCAAGGACAAGGTATTAAGAAACAGGTATTGTAGAACTTTAAAACAATATCTTCATTAAATAAAAAAGGGAGAGTTATATCCCCATACACCACTAATTTATTTAGATCATGTTCTTTTCTTTTAAAATTTCAAAATATGGATTCCAAGGAACTGAGTGTCTATGGCATCCTACAACTAAGCATACTTATGCCTACTTGAAATGGAAGGATCCACTTACAGGCATATGCCATGATCCAGATCAGATATTTAATATAGGGAAGAGGGAATGTTTGTATTTCTTCTGCAGGATGCTGAAGGAGCATGCTAGTTGCCAGAATGATTGGTGAGACATGATGATGCTGGGACCAAGAATGATGTTGACCTGTGTGCTTGCTGATTGCCCTGACTATGGTGACTGGGAAGCTGTATTGGACATATGTTCCAGACCCACCTTTGCTTGTCTATATCCCAGATTAGATAAGCTGCCTTCCTTCAAGCTTTTAGACCTTGTGGGACAAGAGAATCAAAAAGAGAAGTTATAATGACTCCTTACTTCCTTTACTGTGACCAGTTATTCTGACTCATTCATGGACTGGTCTAGAAATCAATCCAATATTGGAAATGACAGTCTTCATTTGGAAGGCTGGTTCTGGACATTTTCAACGGCATATCTGGAAGTTAGCAGCAGCTCTCTATGAAGTCACACTGGCTATAGATAACATTGGGACAGGATCTGGACTGACAACAAGTAAATGTACTTGTTAGTACATGTGTTAAAGCTCATCTTTTATTAATTGGTCATGTTAAAATTACTTTTGTCTCTTCTACAGTATTCAATGTAAGTTGTATTGATTTATACTTTCTAATTGTGTTAGAGTGTTGAAATCTGGCATGTCTGTTATGGTGGTCTATCAACCAGGTTTTGTTTTATTGCCAGTTAGTATTTCAGAACCTTGGTATTCTGAAAAAGGTTTACAAGTATTGGAAGAAGTGAGTCATGCTTTAAGCAGAAGCAAGAGAGTAGTGGGCTTGATTATGGTTGGTATAGCAGCTTTGATTACATTGATAGCTAGTACCACTGCTTCCGCAATTGCTTTGACACAGGAAGTTAAGACAGCTACGTTTGTTAATCATCTAGCAAAAAATGTTCTAATATTCTGAGTATTCAAGAGAATTTAGATAGACGTTTGGAACAACAGATTGATGCTCTTTATGATACTGTTCATATTATTGGAGAGGAGGTTCAGAGTTTAAATGTAAGGAGCCATCTCGAGTGCCATGCCAAATACCAATGGATTTGTGTTACTGCTAAAATTTACAATGACAGCCACTATAATTGGGAAAATGTTCAGAGACACTTGCAGGGTATTTGGCATAATTCTAACACATCTTTGGATGTTCTAGCTTTGCACACTGAGATTGTGAATTTAAAGAATGCTGTTCCACTGAACTTTGATCTAGCAGATAATGCTGATAAAATTATTCATGGCCTGATGTCAGTGTTTCCATCTTGGTCAAGCTTCAAGAATGGCATATATAGCTTGATCATGCTAGCCCTTTTTGTCCTGGGAATACTTTTATTCCTGCTCGCCATGTTAAAGCTTTAACCACATCAACATGCTGGCAGCCAAAGTGCATGGCTTGAAACTAAGAATGGACCCTCAAATTTAACAGGCTGGCAAGCCAATGACGGGCAACCTTCTGAAGCGCCTTACCAAGCTAAGACAGAAGTGCATTGCTTTTGATAATGCATGTTCGATGACAGTTAAGGGTGGGCGTTGCTGTCAGAATGACCTAAGACAGGCTCAGTCTTGTTAAATAATACAAAGGGTGGAGATGTGGGAAGCCATTGGGGCTGCATGGCAGGAATCTGACATTGGCCAAGGATAAGGAAATGGGCTTTAGACAAGTATCTGACTTTGGGCCATGACAAGGAAGTAAGTTCAGGCAGGAGTCTATTTTTAGGCTAAACAGAGAAGTAAATTCAGTCAGGAATCCAAGTCTTAGGCTAATACAAAGAAGTAGGCCTCAGGCATGAATATGACTGTGGGCTAGGACAGGGAAGTAGGCTCAGATACTTTGTCATCCTGATGAGCCCTTAGAAACAGCGATCATGAGAGTGATCACGGGGTGATCACGGGACTCTTGTCTATTGCCTTGTTTGTTCCTTGACTGTTTGTTTCTATTGTAATATTGGTTCCTCAAACCTAGAACTGACCTAAATACTTGCATGTAACTAAAAGGGTTTAAAAGAAAAGTTGAATTAAACAAACCTGCCTTCAGCCTCAGAATGGGCTGGGGTCACGCTGCAATTTTGTCTAACTGTCCCTTTTCTTTTAATCCTCACTCCTGCACTGGAGAACCTGTTGGCTGACTGAGCAGGCTTGGTCAGTTAACTGTGAGTATATTCATTCTCATAGTAAAGACTACATAGGTGCATACATATGCAAAGGCATCAAAATGTACACATTTAATATATTTGCATTTTATTGTTTATGTGTGTGTGTATGCATGTGTTCTTGTGAATATGGATGAATGCATGAAGGATAGGTGTATATACAAGCATGGGGGACCTGAGTTTGATCCCCAGAACTCACAGGTAAAAAATAAACCCTCATCAGCTTGGCAAGGTCACGTAGACACATTTACTCTCAGCACTCATGAAGCAGAGACAGGCAGATCACTATGAGAATACATAGTGAGACCGTGTTTCAAAAATTAAAGTTTACAAATCTCTCTCTCTGTCTCTCTCTGTCTCTCTGTCTCTCTCTGTGTGTCTTTCTGTCTCTGTCTCTCTCTGTCTCTCTGTCTGCTGTCTCTCTGTCTCTGTCTCTCTCTCTGTGTATGTGTGTGTGTGAGAGAGAGACAGAGACAGAGAGAGACAGAGACAGAGAGAGACAGAGACAGAGAGAGAAAGAGAGAGATGGAGAGAGAGAGAGAGAGAGAGAGAAAACAACTTTGTCTGTAGATTCTGAGTTACTACCTACTGTATATACTTTTATCATATCAACTCCACATTACCCAAGCACCCCAAGTCTTGGTTATTTTTCCTTGTGCTTTGAATTGATACCATGACCAATACAAGTATAAAGGAAAGGATTTAATTGGGAGGTTATGTTTTGAAGGAGTTAGAGGATCGATGAGTTTAGTTGCAGGAACCATGGCTGCAGGCACACATTACATTACATGACCTATGTACTTGCAAGCTTCAAACCATACCTGCCACAGGTTAGATATCTTCAAAGGGATCAAAGGTAGGGCTTTGTGAGGTCTCAGCCACTCCTTAGCAGCCATTGGCTAGGGAGGACTTGGCTGACCAATCAGGGCTGAGGGGTGTGGCCCACCATTGTTCTGACAGGGAGATAAGCAGGTGCTCAGCGCCCTGGGGCCAGTCCCTGGGAGAGCTTCAACATGGGGCGGAGAGCCAAGAAAAGCCCCCGAAACAGAGCTAAGGCTGTTGCAGCCTCGGCGTCTAAAACATCCAAGCTGAGGAAGAAAAGGTCGACGATTCTCAGAAAACATCAGCAGCGGTCTTCTTGTCGTAGAAGTCCGAGTAGGGTGAGTGGTCCTCAGCTAAGCTCATCCCTCCCTTCTTCAGCCATCCCTTCCCATAAGACTTTCTCAGGCCTGCTATAAACCTCTCATCACCCTCTGCCCCTTCTCAGGAATCTCCATTTCCATCTCCATCTCCATCTCCATCTCCATCTCCCCATCTCCATCTATCTTTGTCACAAGCCAGTGCCCTGATGACACTTGTATATAGTTCTTTCAGTTGACGAAGAAGGGAGGATGATCTCTTTCGAGAAGAATGCGGAGAACAGCCAACAGATCTCACGAAGAACCAAGTGAGCCGATTGTGACACTGATCTTTCATCAGCAAATGGATAACAACACCTGCGTGTCAGCCCTGGAGTTAGTTCCACTATGCTCCTGCAGTGAGTTGGTTCATAATAGAGACATGGCGATCAGTGAACCAATTCCCAATGAAGATGTGACCATCAGTGAGCTGGTTCACAGTGGCGACCAGGCCAGCAGTGAGCCGGTTCACAGTGGCGACCAGGCCAGCAGTGAGCCGGTTCACAGTGGCGACCAGGCCAGCAGTGAGCCTGTTCCTAATGGCGACATGGCCACTAGTGAGCCAGCTCCTAACGGCAAACATGGCCAGCTCCTAGATCCCATGTAGGTCCAGAGACCTAAGAACATCAATGAAAGGGTCTGGGAGCTGAGCCACGGTTACCGTGTCAAGGCCATATTCACCACATACTAGTTTGTGTGATGGTGACAATAAAATCAATCAGATGTGAAAATATATGCCAGTCTCAGTCTCTGATGGTGTAGAGGGAGAGGGATTAGGGGAGGGAAAACTGGAAAGATGATGAGAGGAAGCATGGGTTTCCAGAAGGTTGGGCGTGGGTTGAACAACCCCTGATAGGCAGACACAGGAGGATCAGAACTGAGTTAGCACAAATGTCCCCCTGAAGCTTTATTTCACAGGGTAACAGGGAAAACCAAAGTATTCCTAAATGTCGAAGGCTAGGGCTGCTGCACGGTTTCAGGCTATTACATAGATATGAATGAGGTGTATCAACTTTAGGACCCCTACCTCCTTGTGGTCTTCCTACACTCCTCATTATGATCTCATGTAGCAAGACCCTCAGAAGGGCCAAAGACTTCACCCCATCAAAGGTGTCAGTGTCTAACAAAGACAGTAATCATGACTGGAATCTGAAAGGGCACCACTGATTTAGCCTACCTCTTTCAAAATTGAGGGAAGAGAAGGACAGTGAGGAGTGGTCTGTCAACCAATGCTGGCCACAAAGCTGGTAGTAATGTCAACAGAGTATTTTAAAACAACTCTGCCTTTCCAGATAGCTTTACTCTGTATTTTCTAACACCTTTTTAATCCCTTCAGGAGGCATCCTGAAACCAATTTGTCAAAGAGTAAGGTGGGGCTGGAGAAGTGACTCAGTTGATTCCTCACAAGCATGGGGGACCTGAGTTTGATCCCCAGAACTCACAGGTAAAAAATAAACCCTCATGAGCTTGACATGGTGACATAGACATTTACTCTTAGCACTCATGAAGCAGAGACAGTCAGATCACTATGAGAATACATAGTGAGACCAGGTTTCAAAAAAATAAAGTTTAGAAATCTCTCTGTCTCTGTCTCCCTCTCTCTGTCTGTCTGTCTGTCTGTCTCTCTCTCTCTCTCTCTCTCTCTCTCTCTGCTCTGTCTCTCTCTGTCTCTCTCTCTCTCTCTCTCTGTGTGTGTGTGTGTGTGTGTGTGTGAGAGAGAGAGAGAGAGAGAGAGAGAGAGAGAGAGAGAGAGAGAACAACTTTGTCTGTAGATTCTGAGTTGCTGCCTACTGTAAAAATCACACAATCAAAAGAACAAAAACAACAAAAGAAACCACCACCAAAGACTCTCACTAGCCTGGGACATATCAATAGAGTAGGTAGGCTAGGTGTCCAATAAGGGTCAAGGATACACACTTCTCTGTATCCTCAGTGCAGTAAATAAAAGTTTTCAAAATCACACACAGATTTTTAAACTTAATTTTTGAAACACGATCTCACTGTGTATTCTCATGGTGATCTCCCTGTCTCTGCTTCATGAGTGCTGAGAGTAAATGTCTGTGCGACCTTGCCAAGCTGATGAGGGTTTATTCTTTCCCTGTGAGTTCTGGGAATCAAACTCAGGTTCCCCATGCTTGTATATACACCTATCCTTCATGCATTCATCCATACTCACAAGAACGCATGCATACACACACACATAAACAATAAAATGCAAATATATTAAATGTGTACATTTTGATGCCTTTGCATATGCACACACCTATGTAGTCTTCACTATGAGGATGAATATACCCACAGCTAACTACAGTTTTCTTAGTTTAGAGTCTCCCTTTTGTGTTGCTGTTGTGAAATGGTAAACTTTGGACACTTCATAAAGCAGAGGTTCATGTGGCATTGGGTTTGGGAAAAAATAAATTGAGGTTGGGAAGCTCCATTTTGTTGCCCTCTACTAAGGATCTTCAAATGTTTTAATTTTATCTATTCTTTGAGAATTTAAGATGCAAACAATATATTTTAAACATATCCACTGCTATACCTCCTAACATTTCCTAGACATGTCTGTGGTTCCCTCTCAACTCGGCAACCTCTTTATTTATACCCTGTGTGATCAGTACTCTCAATATGTCCATGAGTGTAAGGCTAAGCACCAGATTGTGGGCAACCTTCCAGAGAAGAAAACTGGCCCTCCTTTCTTCTATAACTATCAACAGTCAATACCTTCCAGCTACAGACTGCGTTTCAGGATCCCCTCTTGTCTGCATGCTAGAATGCTAACTGGATGATCACTTGCCAGTCTTGTATAGGCGAACACAAATGCTGTGAGCTCGTGACTGCAGTGGTCTTGCCAAATCCAGAAGAAACTACTGTGTTCTGGTCCTCCACAATGTTCAGTTCTCACAGTCTTTCTGCCTCCTCTTAATCTTCCCTGAGCATTAAGTGTAGGGGGGTGATATAGATGTTCCATTTATGGATAAGCACTCCACTGTCATCTATGCTCTGTGTTTTTAGTAGCTGTGAGTCTCGGTGTTGTTGACTGCTGTCCATTCATTGCAAGAAGCTTCTCTACTGAGGGGTGAAAGCTGCACCAATATATGGAAATAAAGTTGAGCATTTTACTTACTTTTCTTACCTTCATTTGTGTGTCTGTGTTTCTGTATATATTCATGTACGTGGTCCCATGAAGGTCTTGGTTGTTGATACTTTCCTATCATCAGAGTCCCAGGAATTGAACTTAGATTGTTAGGCTTTACAGCAAGTGCCTCTATCCATAGACTCGTTCCACTTGATTTAGATACTTAGAGGGGAGATTGAAACAAGGTTAGTTTACCACGATAACTGTAGTAGGGCATAAGACCTCCTTTTGAGCAAGTGACATTCCCAGCCATTAGTTCTGTGCCAGGTTTATAGTGACCATTAGGATTTCTTTCTTGTGGAGTGGCCTTAACTACTATCAGAAAACTGTATGCAAGGACACTGGGGGGAAAATGTCATCCAAAGCTGACAATTAAAGCTAACTAGAAAATATTAAAGCGTGCTTTACCCAGCTGTGAATAGTGTAAAAGCTCCAATAATGACCAGGTGGGTAGATATGCCCAGCGTCACAACAACAGCAGGTAAGTTAGAGGCCTTTACAGTGTAATAGCACATGTAAGGGAATTACATGATGAACATGGGGTCAAGATTGGGGGTTGGGGAAAATCACAAGTCTAGAGGCTCAAGAAACTATGGATGTGTCAGTATTGGACTGTTAGAAAGCTTCACTACCAAGACACCATCAGATGCAAACTTGAACTTTGGTGTGTTTGTGCTCTTCACCACCCTCCAAGAGCCCCATCTTTTGAAAACCATTCCCTGTATCTTTAAGCAAGGTGATATTTTGAACTGAATCTAAGAGGTCAAGGAGGACAAACCACACTCAGATGTGCCCACAAGCAAATTCCTCAAATGAGGTTTTCATCTCAGATGACTCTAGGCTCTTACAAGCTGACAATTAAAACTAACTAGAAACTGTTAAAGTATGCTCCCCTGTTTGTCTGCTCTCTTAGCTCCATTTTCTCAACTGTTGAAACATCATCATTCTTTCCTCCTGTATTCTTGGCATTTTTCTTTTATACTTGTTGATCCTGCTGAGCATGACGGCACAGATCTTTGATCCCTGCACTTGTAAAGCAGATGTAAGTGAGTCTCTGTGGGTTCAAGGCTAGCCTTGTCTGTCGTGCAGTGCTCGCGCCTAGGGATCACGGGCTGACAGAACCGCTGCAGGATACCTGCAGGATACCGGGGTCGGCGGCGGCTGGCGGCAGCTCCAAGCCGGGCCAGCGGGCGAACAGACTCCGGGGTCGGGGGCATGGAAGGAGCCAGCCGAGCCGGCCCAGGGCCTTCAGCAGCCGACGGGGCGGGGCTCGCTCGAAAACCAGAGCGGGACCTCCGTCCCAGCCCCCAAAAGTGAGAAAGTGTTGTCAGCTCTTTTAGTTTTCTCCTTCCGGGAGTCCCTCGTGAGAGCCCACGGAAGAAAAGTGTTTCAGCCTTTCAGTTCAGCTCGCTCTTCCCTCTGAGGAGAGGGGAGAGTGCTGTCCTTTGAAGTGCGCGACTGGCGACTGGTGAGGGATCGCGAAAACGCTCCAACAGCAGGAGACCTTGCACCTCACAGCAGTAGTAGTTTAATTTGAGCTCTGGAATTATACATATACAGTTTCGGGGAAAGAACAGGTAGCCCCTATTGGTTTGGCTTGGGTGTTTGAGGATGCCTTATTTGCATGGAGGTGCTATCCTAAGTGATAAGGGTCACGGGTCTCTTTGTGGGAAGCAGAAGCTAAGAGGGCCATCAGCGTAGGAAATCTGAAGCAACCTTCCGTCCTGTGACCCTTTTCAGGCCGAGGTTTCTGGGGCTTCAAAGATTTCTACCAAGCTTTCTGGCTTTCTCATAGCCCACTGCCCCACACTTGTCTACAAAGCCAGTTGCAGAATATCCCTAACTGCATGGTGAGACCCTGTTTCAAAAATAAACAAACAAACAAAATGAATCCCAAGGATTATTTCCTGTGTTGTAGTATGTCTTACATACATATTCCGATATTCAAACAACCAGTGATAACATGTTGAGTGCAAATAAAACTGGATAAACTATGCTACTTTCCTGAGTGCTCTCATTTTGTCACCTTATAGGCCAACTAATTTATCAACTCATTGAAGCAATGTATGAATGATACGGGGAGAAAATGGAAAATATCTACACTTTATATAAATATTTGAAAATTTTATATATTTGTGTATGTTGCCTATATGTATGTCTATGAAATATGTGTGTGTGTTATAGTAATAGAGGCTAGGAGAGGCTGTCAGATCCCTTGGTACTGGAGTTAGAGATGTTCGTGAGCTACTGTGTGGGTCCTCTGGGGGAGCAGCCAGGGCTCTTCAACACTAAGTTATCTCTGTAGCCACATTTGGATTTTTTTCACCAAATGTCTATGATGAAATGGAATTATATCTTTTTGCTAAATATGTCCTTTACATTTCCATTGTTCAAAATAACATGATATATCAACTAACATATAACATATCAAATAACATGTTATATCAACTATACAGCTTCATAGTTTGCTAAATTGTTGGTTCTGTATTTATTTTAGTTTTCTTCTTTCAACAGGTTTTTTGGGTTCATTTTCTTCTAAGAGTGTAGTCCTTAGGAAGGAACTAGAGACATGATCCCTGAAAGTACAGGATATGCCTTTGATCACAGGACTCAGGAGGCAGAGGCAGGCAGATCTCTGAGTTGGAGGCCAGCCTGGTCTATAGGTGAGCTTGAGGACATCAGCAATTTAGTTTTCTCAGCATTATTTGTTGAAGATGCAGTCTCTTCTCCAGTGGGTGTTTGTCAAATATCAGATGGCTACACTTACATGCACTTATATTTGGGTGTTCTACTTTGTCTTATTGATCTTCCCTGTTTATTTCTGTGCCTGCACCCAGGTGTTTTTTGGTAATATAAATCTTTAAAGTAGCTTGACTACAGAAGTGCACCTCCCCAAGAGTCATAGCCTAGTTAATACTAACCCTGGTATCTGGCATAGGAACCCTACATTTTTCTTATTGATCCAAGAGACTTCAATGACAAGGCACATTGTTGACATTGCTCTTGCTTGCTTCTCAGAACTAGAAATAAGCCCCTATTCCTAAGGACAATATAAATGCTAGACATAGGCCTTGGGGAAGTTGGTCTGGGACTCTTCTGGAAGCCTCATCTAAGAGGATTGGCTTTCTCTCTCATAGTTCTTCAAATGTTTTGTAAGCTGTCAAGGGAGGTAAGCAATCAACCGTCATACCCAGCTGTAAAACCAGTGAACCACAGCAATGATGAGCATGGCAGGATCTACTCAGGGGTGTGATAACAGGACTTGTCTTAGAAGTGCCCAACAGTAGTCTAATTGGAATTAAGGGTTGCTCGTAGAAAGGAATTTTTGTCTCACTCTGAAAAGACAAATAGTCAAAAATAAACCACGATACATTCTATGACCTGGGAGGAGAACAGAACGTTTTAAAAAGAAAAGAAAATGGCTGAGATACATCTCTATATCACTCCTTAGCATGTGCCTAAAGGACTCCACATGCTTCTCCTCAGAAATCTCTGCTGAGAGTTACTCAAGTTGTATGTGAAACTAGCTGTTTTTAAGCTTTCATTTTTGCTTTATGTATAGGATTCTACTCTATTCATGTAAATCCTATTCATCATTCACACATTTATTCCTCTACTGTCTTTTGTTTAACACGTCCATAGACTTATAGAGTCTTTTGTTTAACATGTCCATAGACTTATAGAGTCTTTAGCCAATCTGTTTTTCCATCATCCACCCTTCTCCTGCTGAAATCCTCTTCCTACCAGGTCTCCTTCCTTCTTTTCGGCTTTCTACTTTTGTGTGAGCAACTAAGTCTAATTAAGAGCTTCTTGGCCACTTATGGTTGTGGGTGGGGAGCAAGGCCAATTCTTTAGCTACCCCACCGAAGAAAAGGACAACCGCTTCCCCTCAAACCGTTAACTGACAGTATTTCCTCAGGGAGGGGTTGAGAAAACCGTTAACTGACAGTATTTTCTCAGAGAGGCACTTAGACTCTTGGGCCTCTACTCGTTAACAGTTAACTGCAAGTAGACCCCCCCCCACCCTCGGGAAAGAGGAGTGGGTCTACATTGGCCTCTCTCATCCATGACAACATGTTGGAGGTT
>NW_021605073.1:473795-483795 GCF_004785775.1 Grammomys surdaster | reverse complement strand
TAACTTACTGTATATATCATCCAATTTAGACTTCCCTCTTTCTCTTGAGTCTGAGGTTTATGTGTTTTAGTGGAATATAGTTTCCCATCTGTGTCTAAGGTACTGATAATATAAACGTTAGTTCTTTCTTTGTAATTTGATAACTTTCCATGTTTACATTTTGAATGGATAATTTTCTCTTTGGAAGTAGGTTTTATTCCTAGAACATACATGAAAGCTCACGAATGTCTCTAATTCCAGTTTTGTGTGCTCTAACACCCTTTTCTGCCTTCATGGGGCATTGCAAAAATTATTAACACCCTAAAAAATTAGGTACTTTATGATATTCTCCTATAAAAACTAGAATCTAGTGGTTATTTCTGTGCCATTGTCTTATGAATGATTTGTGCTGATATTTTTCTTTTTATAGTTTTTCCACATTTCATACAAATCTGATATGTTAATTTTACAAAGTCAAAGAAAATATTTAAAAAATAACAACAATTAAAATCCAAAGGCAGTTCCTGTGTTTCTTTTTGCCACCGTGGCTTAGTTCCTGCCAGAGGCCTGCCTCTCATGCTGCTTCTCAGCAGAGAAGAACAGATGTTCTTTAAGCTAGTGCTTATTAAAGATTCAGAAAGGTAGGCTGTCTGCTACCATTGCTCCTTTGTACCCTTTCCACCGTCTGAAGCTAATAGGACTGTATAGAAGAAAAGATGGTGGTCACCTCCTACCGCTCTTACAGACAAGCTCTATAGAGCTCCTTCTCTTATTGTTTGGAGGGAGCAGACTGTATAAACCCTTAAAGACTAGACTAGAAGTTCTAGTGTTTATGCATGCACAAATGTATGCATGATAGGGGCTGTAAAAAGAGTGGTGTGTGTGTGTGTGTGTGTGCGCGCGCGCGCGCGCTTGTGTGTGTGTGTGTGTGTGTGTGTGTGTGTGTGTGATAGGAGCATAGCCAACTGAGGGGTCTAAGTCTGTTTATATTGTTCTCTACTTCCCTTGATTTGTTACCAATTATAATTTATAGTGTTAGAGTACATATAATCTTGAAAATTATTCCATTTTTTTTCATCTTGCTGATGATAAGCTTTGCGTAAAGAAGATGGAATATAGTCAGTCTAAATTAATACAGCTTATTGTTGATTCTCGCTGTGGTGATGCCAAGGTCTTTGAGTAAGCTTTCCCTCATAAGATATCGAGATTTGGTCCTTCTTTATTGGCATAAACCAATCTCAGATAAACAACTTTGATGATATATTAATTTTCCTAAATTAGTGCTAATTTATCTATGATTGTAGGTTAAACCCAACATTTAGCTCATCATTAAAGAACTTTTATGATTTTCTCTATTTTCCTCCTTCCTCCTTGTTTCTTGAATTTATTCAGGAAGTATTTATTAAACCAACCATTTATCATTATACAGCAGATATTGCATCTGCTACTGGTAGTAATCAGTAATATGAATGTGGGCACATATGGCTCTTACTGTCCAAAGACATAACAGATTATTTAAAAATAAATCTTGATACATGTTATAATACTCTCACTGAGGAAGACATTAACTTAGAATATCCTAAGTTGATGTTTTTAAACATTGTTTTTTTGTGATAGAGATATTTTTGGCAGCCTGGTGGCATCTGTGAATCTTTTTCTAGAATAATGTTTCTAATTGTCTTGGATTTCCTTGCTTTATTTTAGGTGCATATGCACTACATGCAAGCCTGGTGCACACAGAGGTCAGAGGAGAGTGTGGGAGCCCTTGGAACTTGAGTTACAGATCATTGTGAGCCATCATGTGAATATCTCATATCAAAACTGGGTCCTCTGCAAGAGCACTATGTGTTCTAAGCTGTGCAGTCATTTATCCAGTCCTAAGAATAAGCTTTTAAATACATACAATAAAAATAAATGGGATTACCAATGTACAAAAATCCATACTGAAAAACAAGAAAGTAACCTCCTCCATAATAGCCTCAAGATAATACCAAGAAATAAACTTAACAAAAGAGTGAAAGACTTCTGAAATAGAGCTTTGAAACACTAAGAAATTGAGAAATTGAGAAATTGAAGAAGACATTGAGAGATGGGAAGGGAAGATTGTTTTTACTTGTGGTTAAGTAGATAGATTTAATATCGAGGAAGTGGCCACTTTACTCAGAGTTATACACAATACTAATCAAATTTCCAATTATATTCATGAAAAAAATACAGAAACTAACACTAAAATCCATATGCCTACCAAGACGAGTCCACAGTGATGCAAACAATCCTAGAATGGGAATGGAGGCATTTATTTTCAAATGGTTTGCAGTTTTCTCATCCTTCAATTTCCATCCTTCTAACACCATACCCAGAAGTGTAATGCTGTCTGTGGATCAGGCCTTTGGTTGATCAAATGGATTCTTCTGTCATATTTTATTTATACAGGAATATACTAAAATAGATATTATATATATTTCATTTAGAACTAGTTTTATTATTTTATTTATTTACATTCCAAATGTTGCTCCCTTCCTGGTCCCCCCTCTCCTCCATGGGGACCGGCCAGAAAGGGGACACCACTGGTTCTCCTTCCCCAAGTGCTTTTCTCCATTACCCCTTCCCCTGACTCTGAGAGGGTGCCCACCAGCCTCCCCACTCACCTCCACCTCACCCTCACCAGCATCTCTCTTTCCTGGGGCATCATATTTCCACAGGATTAAGCGCTTAGTCTCTCACTGAGGCCAGACAAGGCAGTCCTCAGCTACACATGTGCCCGGAGCCACGGACCAGCCTATGTATGATCCTTGGGTTTTGGTTTAGTCTCTGGGAGCTCAGAGGAGTCTGGGTTAGTTGATACTGTTGTTCTTCCTATGGTGTCACAACCTCTTCAGCTCCTTCAGTCCTTCCTATAACTTTTCCATATGATTCCTCAGGCTCAGTCCAGTGGTTGGCAGTAAGCATGTGCATCTGTCTCATTCGGTTGCCGGTAGAGCCTCTCAGAGGACAGCCATGCCAGGCTCCTGTCTGCATGCACAATATGACCGCGACAATATGGCCCCGGTAATAGTGTCAGAATTTGGTGTGCGTGCATAGGATGTATCCCAAGTTGGTCTGGTCACTGGGTGGCCTTACTTTCAGTCTCTGCTCCATTTTTCTCCCTGCATTTCCTTTAGACAGAAACAGTTCTGGGTTAAAAATTTATGTGTGGGTGGGTGGCCCCCTACTTCAACTAGGAGTCATGTATATATATCTACTGGAGGTGATCTCTTCCGGTTCCATTTCCCCATTGTTGGGCATTTCGGCTAACGTCATCTCCGTTGAGTCCTAAACCTTAGTTTTCCCAAGAAAATATTCTCACTTACAATTGTCTTTTTAAAAGCCAATAAAAAATGTCTTTCAATACCACTCTAAGAGGTTTCTTTCAATGAGTAATTTGTTAAGCTTAGCAAATAAAATTTCATTCTGTTTAAAGCTCCTTCCTTTATGATTTTAAGATTAAGTTATACATAGCCCAAATTGACGTATTCAAAATGCCTGATTTCACATTATGGAAACATATCTGTGGAGTCTGCTTTTATACTCATCAGATATTACATTTTGCATCTTGCAAATAATTTCATGTCTCATTTGGTTTTCTTTTCATCCACATATTTGCTTCTGAATGCCACATTAAAGATGGTGGAAATAACATTATTGTTTAAAATAAAACATCATTTAATGTACCTATATAGAACATATAAAATTGATTGTTAGACATTGATTATAACTGAAAGATACATCTACTATTTAGGGCCATTGTTAGTAAAAGTTATTATGCTTTATTTATTAAAAACTACATTGAAATATCTTCACACCATTCCGAATAGCTATCATAAACTAAAAAGAAAAAAAAAAGAAGCATATGTAAGGATATTTGTGAAAAGGAATCCTTATACAATACTCAGGCCAGCTGTGCAGCCATATAGTGATAACTATGATGGCTCATCAATTAACCAAAAATAGACTGCAGTATGATCCAGCTATGCCACTCCTTGGCATATGCCCCAACAAGTATAAGTTAGCATACTAAACACAGATCTGTGTCTATGTTTATTATGACACACTTCACAATAACTAAGGTATTTGCTGCCCATCAATAAATGAATAGACTGTGAAATTGTGGTATATGTGCACAATAGAATTTTATTCAGCTTAAAAGAAGAATGAAATTATGTCATCCACAGGAAAATGGATGGAAGTGAATATTATCATGTAAGGAAAATGAGCCATACTTAGACAAATACTGCATGTTTCCTCTTATATATGGAACTTAGATTTGTGTGTGTGTGTGTGTGTGTGTGTGTGTGTGTGTGCTTGTAATGGTTTTATTGAGAATGGCTTGTGTAGCCTCTGGTACTTGAATTCTTGGTCCTCAATTGGTGGAGCTGTTTGGAAGGGATCAGGAGGTGTGGCCTCATTGGAGATGTATCACTGGGTGTGGACTTTGAGGTTTTATAAGCCCATGACTCTCTCTCCTCTCTCCCTCTCCCTCTCCCTCTCCCTCTCCCTCTCCCTCTCCCTCTCCCTCTCACTCTCCCTCTCCCTCTCCCTCTCCCTCTCCCTCTCCCTCTCTCTCTCTCTCTGCCTCTTGCTTGTAAGTTATAAGTTCTCAACTACTGTCCAGCACTATGCCTGCCTGCTTGGTGCCATGCTTCTTACCATGATGGTCATGGATTCACCCTCTGAAACTGTAAGCATTTTCCCAATTAAATACTCCATTTTATAAGTTTCTTTGGACATGATTTCTCTTTAACAACAATAGAAAAGTAATATGAAAGTAGAAAGAGGAAGCATTGTCACAAGCAAAAAAAGTGAAGAAAGATAAATATTGAAATATATTTGAATATATTTATTTTTATATTGCTACATAATATGACATATTATATACTAAATAATTATATATGCACAAAAGTAGAAACAGGAATATTTAGGGGAACAAGAGGAACAGCAGAATGTGGAGAAGGGACAAGAAGGAGTGAATGTAAGCAAAGTATAATGATATGTATGTATAAAATGTCATAATCAAACTTAATATGTTGTTTTCTAGTTAAAACATTAATTTTTAAAGGCAGGACGATACCATAAACTATTACATTGAAACACTCATGTCAATTTTAAAAAGAAATTTGTAATATATCTTTCTTATATTGTAATAGTACATTAAATAAAATACCTATACAAGTTTATTAATACTATTTTAAAGTCCCGATAGGCATAAATTATAGTTCAAATATCATAAGTAGCTGAAATGTGAAATAGAAAACTCTGCAATTTCAATTAGTGGCAAACTGATATGTTTCCATATGTGAGAAGAAACATACAGTATTTGTCTTTCTAAGTCTGGCTCATTCTCCTTACATGATGCCTTCTTTCTGACATTTACCAAGAAAGGGAAAAAATAAATCTCTTTCATTATTCTTCCATCATTACTGAAAATATCAATGTAGTTTATTTTTCATCTATGGACATCTAAAATATGGAATACATAGAGTTTACCTGAACCTCAAGTTAAGAACCTGTCTTAAAGCTTCATCTCCCTCCATCCCAGCTGACGATCGAATCCAGGGCCTTGAGCTATACCACTGACCGAAATCCCCAACACCTTAAAACCTCTTTTTAGAAAAAACTATTCATTTTTATGGGTAGGAATGTCTATATGTGCCTCAGGCCAATGAGGGAGTCAGATCTCCTGGAAGTTGTCACGCAGATCCTGTCCATATCCTCGGAGAACATTAAGCACTCTTTACTCCTGAGCCATCTCTATGGCTCCCTAAAGCACCTTTTTAAATTGCTTTAATAAGGTGCTAATCATATACCTTGTGTACCATTTACAATCTGCAATTCAATGGTTTTTAGTACATTCTCAGATTTAGGAGTTTTATATTTTCTGATTTCAAGTACAAACTCTTTTTAAGCTATTTGCCTTCTATATTGCTAAGCAAACACAGCAATAAATACCTAGTATTCTATTTTACCTGAGCATAGAATGATATATTTTACATAGAGAATTGTTTTTATGTATGTGTGTTTATGTGTGTGCATATCCATATGATATCCATATGGTATCCATATGATCCTTGTATACAGTGCTCACTGAAACCAGGAGAGGGCATACCTCCAGCTCCAGGGGACCCAATACCATCTCCTTGTCTCTGTGATCACCTACTTGTCTCTGTGATCTTTGGCAGCTTTGGTGAACTGTCTGATGTGGGTGCTGGGCACCAAACTCAAATATTTTTAGAAGATCAGGATGCACTCTTTTTAAAAATTAATTAATTATTTATTTGTTTACAGCCCAAACACTGCTCCCCCTCCTGGTCCTTCCCTCACTAAGTCCCTCCCATTCACCTTCTCCTCTGAGAGTGGAGGATCTCCTGGGTATCCTCCAACCCTGGCCAGATTAAGCACAGCAGAATGCACTCTTAGCAAATTGAGCCACATATTTAGCCACAGGAGGAATCTCTTGAAGACATCCATCCTGGCTCTTCTATCTCTTCTGAGCTCAAATCAAACTACATCCACTCCAAATACTCTACCACCCTAACAAACCAGGCCCACCACATTTTCCTGTTTTCTGTCCTTCATGTTTATTATACTCTCATATTATTTACATGTGACCATATATTTACAAATTAAGCTCTTCTGCTTTAATACAGTCTCAAGAAACATTTTCACATTCTACTCCTAGAATCGAGAATAAAGTGTAATATGTTGTTGAAGTCTTCAATAAGTGTTTATGAAATGGATGACTCTATATCTAGGGTGTCAATTCTGAGGGGACAAGATTTGCAGCATGCAAAGCCAAGCTGTTAGGTTTGGGGGAGAGGAAAGAATGGATGGGCTCAAGAGAGAAAGGCACAGATTCAAATCATCCTTCAGAAACACAATTTATCAACACAGCAGCAAGCAGTATGGCAAGCATACCAAGTAACCAGACAAACCAAGGTGTTCATTTGTAAAGGTTTCTGAGTAAAGGCCATGCACTGTGAAGAAGCAGGCTTACTTAGTATGTGACCAATGCTATGTGACCAAGGCGAAAGACTTAGTCTATATCATTCAACCTATGTGACAGGTGTCACTTCTCTAGAAAGGAGAGTGGGGTTTGGTTGATGTGTGACTCACGCAATGTAACAATAATCAGACTGTCTTCTACCTCTGGATGGCAAGGTCCTGGGTGTGTCCTCACCTATTTACAGCCCTATCTGCTTAGGGTCTAGGTTTTCTACTAGAGTCACT
This sequence comes from Grammomys surdaster, assembly GCF_004785775.1. Classification (NCBI taxonomy): domain Eukaryota; kingdom Metazoa; phylum Chordata; class Mammalia; order Rodentia; family Muridae; genus Grammomys; species Grammomys surdaster. The sequence continues at coordinate 476,553 of NW_021605073.1, read as the reverse complement.
TAACTGAGGAATAATTGGGATAAAGGAAAATGTATCCCTTCAGAAGCCCAGCATAGTAAATCATCAATACACTGCTAGTTTCCATATGACAATGGGATTCTGACATTAGGAATGGGTACAATGGCTTCTTGAAGCTGCTGACATTTAGCAGTAGGATGTTAGAATTTTGAGTACATCAGTTCCCTATTGTGTGAGACCATGCTATCTGTAATTAGCAAGTCCTGCTTTGCTCCTTAAGGAAAAACAGTACTTCCTACATACTGTAGCAAGTTGGGAAAGAAGGAAGGAAACTCATTAGAACAGGGTTTGACCTGTCTCAAAAAAACAAAAACAAAAACAAAAAACCAAAAAAAAGGAAAGTTTTTCTGTTGGGAAAAATGTGACATATGTTTCATTCAGAGTGCATTCTTTGCATCATTGGAGGCTCCATACTAGAGAATTAGCACAATCATGAAAACCTTGTGAAATCCTTCATGCAATGTTCCAATCTTAGATAATGTCAACTATTTATGCTTGGTGAAACTCCGAAAATTTGACAATGTAGGATAGTTTTCATTAAACATTTCCTTGTTCACCCTCAAATATTACAAGATGAAGGCGAGTGTGGAATCCAGAAGAAAACAGTGTTGTATAACACTTTCAAGGATAGAGAAATAATGCATTCCAAAGCGAAAATAATTAAGGTGTGTACAATAGCCTTCAAAATATGTAATAAAACTAGCAGCATTCTGTTTATTTTATTCAATTGAGCAAATTGAGACAAGTTGTACTTAAAAGAGTGTTAACAAACTGAGCCACAGAGACTACATGTCCTTTATTCTATATTATATCTACAGATGTGAAGTACATTTCAAGTATCCACTACTCATAATTCTTATCAAATGCTAGTTTTATATTTTAGGATAAATACTGACTATAAGTCCTTTGTGCTCAACATCTCCATCCCATTTGTCCTGTAAATAAAGCTGAATGATTCAACAACAATAATAATAAAAAAAAAGAACAGGGTTTGATTTTCCCAGCATTTGGACAGCTACATATTTTCAGGGGTCTTAAATGATTGTTCATCTTCTAGAGGATGCCCAGGTTATTCTTAATTAATTGTGTCATATTATATAATCCTTAATCCTAATTAATTCTGCCAAAGTTAATACTGCATCTCAGAGATACCATAAAGTTTAATAAGCAATAAAGAATATTAACGTGACTTATAAACTAATAGTTATTCAAACACATTCTAGTGGGCCATTTTATTATCTCTACAAGAAAGCAATCTGAATAGTATAGTGGTTTAAGAGCATAGACTCACACCTTGAAGACTTTGATATAGATTTCAGTTTTTATATTTATTTCTTATATTTTATATGAGAAACAAAGGCATGCCATTAATCAAATGCAAAGCACACTACTTAATACAGCATTTTTTAAAAGGCAGTCATGGTTCTTACACATAAGACCCCATTGAATGACACACTTATTTCTGAGTCTATGCTTCTGTGCTTTCCTGCTGTAATTAAACAAATCATCTCTCTGCAGTTCATTTGTGTGGTAAGTCAGGAAGTTTCTTTTCTTTTTTTATATGACTTTGATGCACAAAGATAACCAAGAGTTGGTTTATTTCAAACTATGTGCATGCCATTACAATTAGATGAAACATCAAGAAGTTTTTAGTTTCCTAGAAAAATAGTATAATCATTAGCATGTAGGGTTAGCCACAAGTTGGTCCCTGACATATAATACTTTAGGTATTCTTCCTTTAAGTGACAGTCCACATCCACAAACCTTTTCTTTTTCCATTTTGTCCCTTAACATTGATGAAAAGAGGAGTTTAATGATCCCATCTTCAAACCAGACCTAAGAATGAGAAGAAAATACTAATTGCTCTGCTATGTCATGTGACTGATCTCTCTCTCTCTCTCTCTCTCTCTCTCTCTCTCTCTCTCTCTGTCTCTCCACTTCTTTGCTGGGTTAATAAAATGTCTCATAAACAACTGTAGAACCATATTGTTGGTAAAAATTAAACCAGATGGTGGTGGCACACACCTGTAATCCCAGCACTCAGGAGGCAGAAGCAGGCAGATCTCTGAGTTCGAGGCCAGCCTGATCTACAGAGCAAGTTCGAGTACAGAGCCAGGGCTACACAGAAAAATACTGTCTCAACAAACAACAAATTATCATAAGTCAAGTATCTAATACAAACTCACTTTTCCCAGTAGCTGAAAATTTGACATTAAAGTACATCTTTTCTAGTCACACACACACACACACACACACACACACACACACACACACAGAGGCAAGGGATTACCCTTCAACTATAATTGAAACAGAGTCAGTGTGAAAAACATTAAAGAAACAGGAGTAGAAAATAGAGGAGAGCATTATATATACAACTGTTATATTGGAGGCTAGAGACAGAGGCAAGAGATGACAGTGCAGACTTAGTAACCCTGAAAGGGCCATCTGCAGGGCAGGGACATCAGTACTAATTACTCTTTAGTATCTTGAATTATGTCACATTTCTGATCAACATTCTTATGCTTTCTCATAGCATGCAAAATAGTGTGTGGTTCACTGAGTGGCTTAGTGCAGCCAAAAATAAACTAGCTTTGCATTAGTCTGGGTTTTCTAGAGTCACAGAACTTATAAAATGAATCTCTCTCTCTCTCTGACTGTCTGTACACACACACACGCACACGCACACGCACACGCACACGCACACGCACACGCACACGCACACGCACACGCACACGCACAC
>NW_021605073.1:469681-473785 GCF_004785775.1 Grammomys surdaster | reverse complement strand
CACACGCACACGCACACGCACACGCACACGCACACGCACACGCACACACGACTCACTGGAATGACTTACAAGCTGCAGTCCAGCTAATCCAACAATGGCTGGCTATGAATGGAAAGTCCAGGAATCCAGTAGTTTGCTCAGCTTACATGGCTGAGTGAATATTTCAGCTGGTCTTCAGTATATGCAAGAACCCTGAAGAAGCAGGCTCCAACACCAGTGAAGGAATGGATGTACTAGCAAGGCAGGAACAGGCAAAGAGCAAATGCTTCCTTCTCCTATGCCATTATATGGACGTCCAGCAAAAGGTATGGCCCAGATTAAAGGCCCATGTCTTCCCCTCAAAATGCAGATCAAAGGTGTGTGTCTTTCCCATCTCAACTGTTGAAAGTAGAACTGGATTCATCTACTTCAAACGAAGCAAAAAAAAAAAGTCACTCATAGGTGTACTCTTCATTTCTGCATTGTAGTTCATGCCAAATGTAGTTAAGTTGACAACCAAGGATAACCATCACAAACATTATTTTCATTCTTTATCTCTGTACATCTCTATACTTGAGGTAAATTGACTTTTATGTTTTTGCATTGCTAGGCATTAAGCCCAGGGACTCATATATGCCGATGGGCCACTGAGCTACATTCTAATTCCTGTACACATAATGTTTGGTTTCATTACCATTGATCTGAATTTAAAAAGTAAAATACGAAGTACAAAAAAATCAGTAAAATACAAAGTAAAATCAGTACAAAAAGATTAACAAATTTAGAGCTAAAGGAGATGGCTCAGGGGGTAAAGTGCTTTTTGCATGGAGTCTGTAGGCAGAGTCTCCTATCACTCTGAATCTCAGGACAAGACAGACTCAGTGCTGAGTTCTCTCAAACATTAAAGAAAGGGAGTTGGAGAAATGGCTCAGTGCTTAAGATCACTTGTTTTTTTCTTGCATAAGATCCAAGTTCAACTGCTAGAACCCACACAGCAGCTCAACACTGTCTGTAACTCCAGTTCTAGGGGATCTGATACCCTCTTCTGGAATCTGCAGGCACCTGGCAAGAACTTGGGACACAGACATACATACAAGCAAAATATTCATATGCATAAAATAAAATAAATAAACCTATGGGGAAAACATTGAAGAAAGCATTTTTCTTATATTATCTCATAAAATTGAAGAGAATATTTTTACAAATACATTATAAAAAGTCCCTAGACAGAAAAATAAAGCACAACAGAAAAAGAAAGTTACAGGCCTTGATGAGCATAAATATCCTCACATGATCTAGGAAAAGTAAATCCAGCAGCAGACTTAAAAAAACATCTTCACTGAATGGGAGACATTTATACATTAGAATCAATAGGGTTTAATCAGTACTGACTCCTTCTCTTGTTCTCCTTGAATGAGTATAAAAAATAGATACAGGTTGTATAAGAGTAATGTACATGAATTGTATATTCTATAGACAACGGCTATATTACCAAAAGCAATCTAGAAGTTCAAAACAATCCCCATGAAAATCCCAGTGTTATCCTTCCACAATTAGAAAAAGCAATCCTAAAATTAATATAGAAGTACAAAAATAACTTTAAATACCAAGGCCAATCCTTATCAGAAAGTGTAACACTGGAGGTGTGAACACCTGACCTTGAATTGAGAAGCCTTATCAACAAAACTAGCATTTGCTAGTCATATCACTGTATGTGAGGGGGTGAAGTAAACAAACCCCTGAAATTATTACTTCATGGTATGGTTAAGGGGAAGAGTTTTATGAGAATGAGGGGAAGAGAGGAGGGGGTGAAGGAGGGGAGGAGGAGGGGGAAAGGGAGGGGAAAGTAGAGGGAGAGGAAGAGGGAGAGAGAGAGGGAGAGGGAGGGGGAGAGGGAGAGGGAGGGGGAGACGGAGAGGGAGGGGGAGAGGGAGAGGGAGGGGGAGAGGGAGAGAGGATGTATTGGGGGAGAGTCCAGAACAGACAAAGCATACTAGCTATGGCTAGGGCTATTTGCAAGAGCAGCAGGGAGAAAATTCTTACCATTATGAAGAGAACAAACAGATTATCTGGGGAGGTGAGAGGAGGTGAGAAGGGCTGGGGTAGAGGTTCTGAAATGTATATCAAGTTATTTGTGACTTGGGGAGCCTGGAGACTGGCATAGGGTTTAATATGCAACCGTAAGTAGCTACTTGTCTCTTCTGCCAGAAGTAAGGAAAATGATTCTTTTCTTTCCTTTTCTTCCTTCCTTCCTTTTTTCCTTTCTTTCTTTTCTTTTTCTTTTTTCTTTTTTTTTTGAAGATGGGAAACAGAGTCACAAATTCCTGAGGGATGCTGTTATCTAACCATCAGAAATATTCCTATAATCCAATTTGAGCCTATTTCTAGATATTTGGACTGCCTGAGACCTAACAGTCATGAAACAGACACAGAGACCAATGGAATAGAATACAGGACTCAGAAATAAAACCACAAAATTTAAGCTACCTAAATTTTGACAAATGCATCTTAGTTAGGTTTTCTGTTGTTGAAAAAAAAAACGGACATGATGACCAAAAAAACATAGACGGAAAAGGGCTTATTTCAGCTTGAAATTAGTTGTAATTCATCAGGGAAGATACTCAAGGCAGGACCATAGCGTCAGGAACTGAAGCATGAAAGCCATGCTTAACTGCCTTGATCCTCATAGTTTACTCACCCTGCCTTTTTACAGCACCCAGGTCCTGTCCATGCGTGGCACCACCCACAGTGAACTGAGCTCACATAAATTATTAACCAAGAAAATGTCCTACAAAATCACCTACACACAATATGATGGAGGCACTTTCACAATTGAGATTCCTCTTTCTGGACAACACTAGCTTTTGTTAATTTGCCAATAACTATCCAGAACAGTGAGAAAACATGCATTGGAGAAAAGATAGCCTCTTTAACAAGTGATGTTGTGGTCAACTTCTATAGCATTTGCAATAGCATGTATGTTTGCAAATAAGTGTGTGTGTGTGTGTGTGTGTGTGTGTGTGTGTGTGTGTGTGTATGTGTGTGTGTAGAAATTCTTTTAACCAAGAACTCAAAAGAAGTTAACCCATTCCTAGTTGGGGCTTTTGTTTGTTAGCATGGGTGTCTAGTCAGGGTATTGCCATCTTCCCCTGCCTCATTATAGGAAAAACTTTAGTAAAACACTTTTTACTGATGTGTATGTTTTAGGAAGCTTCTATAGGTCTGTAGTGTTAGTTACCCCTTCCTATCCATGTTTCTTCCTCTATCCTGACCCCTCATTCCCCATCCTATCAAATCCTTTCTACTCTATTATTATCCTTCTCCCCTTTATATCACTGTATTCTATGTCCCCTCCCCTGAAAGATCTTCTTCTAACCTGTTGTCACTTAGCAGTTACCTAATTTCTCTTGCAATGAAGTACAAATATCTAAAGAATCAATATCCACATGTGAGAAAAACTATGCAGTGCTTATCTCCCTGGGTCTGGGTTTGGTCTTGGTTATCTCCCTCTGAATGACTGTTTCCAGTTCCATCCGTTTACCTACATGTTTCATAATTTCATTTTTCTGAACAGCTGAATAATATTTCATTGTATAAATGTATGGTAATTTCATTATCTGTTCTTCAGTTGCTAGAAATCTAGGTTGTTTCCATTTCCCAGCTATTGTGAATAGAACAACAATGAGCACAGAATTTCTGTAATAATAGAGTCCCTCTTGCTCAAAATGTCAAATACTTAGATCACAGAACATGGAAAATGAAATTGCCACTCACCTGGAGGCTTTGTCTCTGCTGGCTAGCTTTCACGGTGCCAGAACATGGTGTAATATATGCTACTGAGAAAAAAATCATCAGTCTCTCCCAGCTCTGAAACCTGGGAACACTAATAAAACCTGGCCTGACAAGAAATGTCGTTTGCTATGGGAGTGGCACAAATGTCATGGAAGTAAAAAAAAAACCACTTTCTGACCTTTTTTGGATCTAAGACCTACTTCATGAGATGACACCTGTTCCTGGCACTGTTAACAGACCAAGAACCTGAGGCTAGACAGGCCCCAAGGGGGGGGGGGAAATATACATACATATACATATACATATACATATACATATACATATACATATACA
>NW_021605073.1:451502-469671 GCF_004785775.1 Grammomys surdaster | reverse complement strand
ATACATATACATATACATATACATATACATATACATATACATATACATATATATACATATACATACATACATACATATATATATTACTGAATTCTAATGAATGATTGCTATACTCATAGTTCAATGCATCTCTCAACTCTCAGTAGAGAAGCTTCTCCTTGAAATAAAGTGGGAGTTAACACAGAGACTCTCAACTGGTCAATGTGCAGAAAATAGGAGATTGTGGATTGCTTAGTGCTAGATGTGAAGCCACTATCACACCTCTTGGTACCAAGCCTCAAGTGTTGATTAGCCTTAACTATCAATTAGGGAAAAAAAAAACAAATACAAGAGCTAAAGAATCATTCTTAGGTTGTAAAGGAATTAGGAAAGCAAAACATTGAAAATATATAAGAATGGTACATGATGGATAATTTTTGTGTCACCAACAAAGAATTTATGTTTCAGCATCAAATTTTGAAAGGCTATTCACCTAATGCTAACATTGCTTCAATTTTTTCATAATCTTAACCATGTGGGCTTTTAAATATGTGTTGCTTTGGATTTGTCAAATACACGGAATATTAAGAATAAAATGAAAGAACTAGAGAGATGGCTTGGTGGCTACGCATGCTTAGTGCTCTTACAGAGGACCTGGATCCAGTTCTCATCATCACAAAGTCCTGTAAGTCCAGCTCCAGAGAATCTAACACCATCTTCTGATCTCAGAGGGTACTATATGCATGTAATACTCACTCACGCCAGGAAAACACGAATATGCATAAAATAAAAATAAATAAGTCTTTTAAAAAGAAGAACAAATTGAAGATTTATCAGCCTTTTAATGCAAATTTTATGGAAAACTTGATTCTATCAAAGTGTATTTTAAAAGGAGGAACAAAAGGATAAAGAGATTGCTAGGTAGTTAAGAGTGCCTACTCCTCTTCCAAAGGACCCAGGTTCAGTTCCTAGCACCCACAGGATGGTTCACAAGCATCTATAACTCCAGCTCCAGGGGATCTGATACCCTCTTCTGTCCTTTGTGGGCAGTACACACATGGTGCATAAACATTCCCTTCAGCAAAACACTCATACACATAAAATAAATAAAAATTTTAAAATTATAAAAGGATAAAATAATAGTGAAAAACTAAACTTAGATAGCCTTACTGAGGAAAGCTGAAGGATGTGACTAATGATAATGTTAAATAAAATTTTTAAAATTATAAAGTAAGACAAATGCTAAAGTTAATGAAATGTGTCTTCTGAAATAAATCCTGGACTATGTCCTGACTATTAATAAAAGGTTGGAGTAAGATGTAACAACTGTAAATGTACTGCTGTATATTCTAAAACTTTGTAGTTGGTGTGCTGGCTACCCATCAGCCTTCAAGATATTTATTTTGTTCAATAATAAAATGATCAGATTCCAAATTCTCGAATTGATATTTGTTTTAAGTCCTCTTTACTCTGTAACAAATGAGAGGTCTGAAGTGCAGTTTGCCTCTATTTACTGATGATCTGTCTTCAACATTGAGAGGAAGAAGCTAAAGAAATGAATATCTGGTTATATAGAATCAATAAAGCAATCCCACTGTTATCCATTCAGTGCAATAAAGAATTTGGAAATGTAAGAGTTTTATGCAATGACTGCTTTCCTGACATGTTAGCTGGCATTTATTAGCGTGCTCACTTACTAGAGGTAAGCAGATGACTGAGCTCATTGCACATTGCTACATTGTTTGCACCTTTAACCTCTGAAAGTTTCCACAGCTTTGCCTGCAATTAATCCTACCAAAGGACCCTCTTTCCTAAAGAGGCCCTACAAGGTACCCCCTGCCAGGTACAGCTACCAGGGTAAATAGCAGATGAAGCAGGGGAAAAGTTCAGAAGAGACATTTGCAGGGCTCTGCAGGGAGTCAAGGCAGTGGAAACTCAAAGCTCTTGCTATCGAATGGAATAAAATGTTCTTCAGAATGGCTTCCCTGCTGTTGCACTTGGCAGGTAAGCAGGAAGATCCCAAGCAGAGACCAACATTGAAGGGCAAACTGGAATTGATTATCATTTCTGTTCAGTTAATTAGGCCTCATTTCAGCTGGGTCAGAAATCCCGATCCTTTAGCCATCAGAGATCTGTCTTTTTCTACCTTTGCTGCCCACAGACATTTTTTAAATAGCATGGCCAAGAAATAATAAAAATAATGATAATATCAATTGTGAGACATCTTGTATGCCCTCCAAACACTTTACACATCTTTTTAAACATTCAGTCTGCATCAACAAGTCAGATAAATCTATTCAATGGAAGGAGAGGAAGGACATGAATTTGGACCTAATAGCTTTATACTTATTCCAATAGCTTACAGGCTGTGGTCCAGCTAGTCCACCAATGGCTATCGACCAATGGGAAGTCAAAGCATCTAGTAGTTGTTTTAAGACTAGATTTCTCAGTTGGTCTTTAGTATATGCCAGAACTCTGAAAGAGCAGGTTGTAATGCTGGTGAAGGCAATAATAGACTTGTGGCCAGCAAGGCGAGGGCAAGCAGGCAAAGAAAACAAGCTTCCTTTTACTAGGTCCTTTAGAAGGTATGGTTCAGATTAAAGATGTGTCATCTTACCTCAAAGATCCAGAGTAGAAGTAGGTCTTCCCACCTCAAGTTATTTAATTAAGAAAAAAAAAAATCTTGCACAGTTGTGCCCAGCCTCTTGGGTTTTAGTTAAAATCCAGATGTAGTCAAGTTGACAACAGGCTATATAAAACCAGGTAAGTTATTTTATGTGCCACATTTCTGTCTTCTTGGGAGTACTTTCGGATCATATTGTTGGAGAGTTGTTAGAACCTGTTCTTCATCAAGTCTTTGAAATTTTCATGCAATATATTTTTGTCTTACTTACCTCTCCTTTCAACTCTTCCTCCCTACCCCTCCAGTTTGTGTCTTCATTTATTTTCCCTTAGATATATAACTACCTTGTAGCCAAGGTCCTGGTCTTCAGGCTCCTACACCCCTACCTGTTTCACCACTTTCACTGAGCCTTAGATGTAGGTGTTGTGTTGAGAGGGCTGGGCTGTAGTGGCCTTCTGCAGTAAAAAGCAGTTTCATGGACTTCAGGTTTGGGCCCGAGCATAGAGCAGGTCACAGGCGGCAGCTCCGTACCCAACCCCGAAAAACCGAGAGAAACAGGGACTCCCAGGAGCTTGAACTCACGCAGCATCCCAGGTAAGGAAAAAGCAGCACTCACCCCAAACAGGGAGCAACCGGGACCCACTGGGACCCAGGAATTCGCTCCTGGCCCGGAGCAGGCTCCATCCGGTCTGGGCCCGAGCACTTGCGGATCCCGGGAGGCAGCTCTGCACCCAATCTCGCAGAATCCAGAGGAAGCGGGGCTCGCAGGACCTCTGTGCCAAGCAGGGTCTTGGGCTAGGAGGTGGCAGTGCTTGCCCCCAAACAGGGAGCGGCTAGGACCCACTGGGACCCAGGAGTTCACTCCAGGCCCGGAGCGTGGGTTCCTTCCGGTCTGTGCCGGAGCAGATCCCGAGAGTCAGCTCTGCACCCAATCTCACAGAACCTAGAGGAAGCTGGGCTCTCCGTGGCTCTAGCTAGCTCAAGCAGGGTCTTGGGCTAGGAGGTGGCAGTGCTCGCCCCCAATCAGGGAGCAACTGGGACCCACTGGGACCCACTGGGACCCACTGGGACTCACTGGGACCCAGGAATCCGCTCCTGACCCGGAGCCCCTGCCCCTTCCGGTTTCCACCTGAGCACCGAGCACATCTTGGGCCTCAGCTCTAACTTAAGCAGCAAAACCCATCCCAAACAGTTCTGACACAACCTAGATAATAGGAAAGACAGGCCCCAGTCAGAGACAGCACTGATAGCACAAAGGTGATCCAGATGGCAAAAGGCAAGCGCAAGAACACAAGCACCAGCAACCCAAGGTACTTGCCATTATCAGAACCTAGTTCTCCCACATTAGAAAGTCCTGAACTCCCCGTATCACCAGGAAAACAAGAACCAGATCTAAAATCACTTCTAATGATGATGCTAGAGGACTACAAGAAGGAAGTAAATAACACTATCAAAAAACTTGAGGAGAACACAGGAAAACAGGATGAAGTCCTTAAAGAAACACAAAAATCCTTTAAAGAATTACAAGAAAACACAAACAAACAGATGAAGGAATTGAACAAAACCATCCAGGACATAAAAATGGAAGTGGAAACAATAAAGAAATCACAAAGGGAGACTACCCTGGAGATAGAAAACCTAAGAAAGAAATCAGGAGTCATAGACACAAGCATCACCAACAGAATACAAGAGATAGAAGAAAGAATCTCAGGTGCAGAAGATACCTTAGAAAATATTGACACAACTATCAAAGAAAATGCAAAATGCAAAAAGTTGTTATCTCAAAATATCCAGGAAATCCAGGACACAATGAGAAGAACAAACCTAAGGATAATAGGTATAGATGAGAGTGAAGATTCCCAACTTAAAGGGCCAGTAAATATCTTCAACAAAATTATTGAGGAAAACTTCCCTAACCTAAGGAATGAGATGCCCATAATCACACAAGAAGCCTACAGAACGCCAGACTAGATCAAAAAAGAAATACCTCCCGTCACATAATAATCAAGACACAAAATGCACAAAACAAAGAATTTTAAAAGCAGTAAGGGAAAAAGGCCAAGTAACATATAAAGGCAAACCTATCAGAATTACACCTGACTTCTCACCAGATACTATAAAAGCCAGAAGATCCTGGACAAATATCATACAAACCCTAAGAGAACATAAATGCCAGCCCAAGCTACTTTACCCAGCAAAACTCTCAATTACCATAGACGGAGAAACTAAGATATTCCATGACAAAACTGAATTTACACAGTATCTTCCCACAAATCCAGCTTTACAAAGGATAATAGCAGGAAAGCTCCAATACAAGGAGGGCAATCATACCCTAGAAAGAGCAAGAAAATAATCCTTTTCCATCAAACCCAAAAGAAGATAACCACACAAACGATGTCTCCACTATTAGCAAAAATGACAGGAAGCAACAACACCCTCTCCTTAATATCTCTTAACATCAATGGACTCAATTCCCCAATAAAAAGGCATAGGCTAACGGACTGGATACGCAAACAGGACCCAGCTTTTTGCTGCTTACAGGAAACCCACCTCAGTGACAAAGACAGACACTACCTTAGAGTAAAAGGTTGGAAAACAATTTTTCAAGCAAATGGACCTAAGAAACAAGCGGGAGTAGCCATTCTAATATCGAATAAAATCGACTTTCAACTTAAAACTATCAAAAAGGATAAGGAAGGGCATTTCATAGTTGTCAAAGGAAAAGTCAACCAACATGAACTCTCAATTCTGAATATCTATGCGCCAAATACAAGAGCACCCACTTTCATAAAAGAAACCTTACTAAAGCTCAAAACACACATTGCACCTCACATAATAATAGTGGGAGACTTCAACACCCCACTCTCAGCAATGGATAAATCATGGAAACAGAAACTAAATAGAGATACAGTAAAACTAACAGAAGTTATGAACCATATGGACTTAACAGATACCTATAGAACATTTCACCCTAAAGCAAAAGAATATACCTTTTTCTCAGCACCTCATGATACCTTCTCAAAAATAGACCATATAATTGGGCACAAGACAGGCCTCAACAGATATAAGAAAATTGAAATAATTCCCTGCATCCTATCAGATCACCATGGTCTAAGGCTGATCTTCAAAAATGACAAAGAGAATGGAAAGCCCACATTCACATGGAAACTGAACAACACCCTACTCCTTGATAATCAGGTAAGGGAAGAAATAAAGAAAGAAATTAAAAACTTTTTAGAATTTAATGAAAATGATGACACATCATACCAAAATCTATGGGATACAATGAAAGCAGTGCTAAGAGGAAAATTCATAGCTCTAAGTGCCTACAAAAAGAAACTGGAGGGAGCATACACTAACAGCTTGACAGAGCACCTGAAAGACGTAGAACAAAAAGAAGCTAATACACCCAAGAGGAGTAGACGGCAGGAAATAATCAAACTCAGGGCTGAAATCAACCAAATAGAAACAAAAAGAACTATCCAAAGAATCAATAAAACCAGGAGCTGGTTCTTTGAGAAAATCAACAAGATAGATAAACCCTTAGCTAGACTAATCAGAGGGCAGAGAGACAGTATCCAAATTAATAAAATCAGAACTGAAAAGGGTGACATAACAACAGAAACTGAGGAAATTAAAAAAATCATCAGATCCTACTACAAAAGACTATATTCAACAAAATTGGAAAATTTGGATGAAATGGACAATTTCCTAGGCAAATACCAGTTACCAATGTTAAATCAGGACCAGATAAACCATCTAAACAGTCCCATAACCCCAAAAGAAATAGAAGCAGTCATTAAAAGTCTCCCTACAAAGAAAAGCCCGGGACCAGATGGTTTTAGTGCAGAATTCTATCAGACCTTCAAGGAAGACCTAATTCCAATTCTTTTCAAACTATTCCACAAAATAGAAACGGAAGGTACACTACCCAACTCATTCTTTGAAGCCACAATTACACTCATACCTAAGCCACACAAAGACCCAACAAAGAAAGAGAACTTCAGGCCAATCTCCCTTATGAACATTGATGCAAAATTACTCAATAAAATTCTAGCGAACCGAATCCAAGAACACATCAAAACAATTATCCATCACGATCAAGCTGGCTTTATCCCAGGAATGCAGGGATGGTTCAATATTCGGAAATCCATCAATGTAATCCATTATATAAACAAACTCAAAGAAAAAAACCACATGATCATCTCACTAGATGCTGAGAAAGCATTTGACAAAATTCAACACCCCTTCATGATAAAAGTCTTGGAAAGGTCAGGAATTCAAGGTCCATACCTAAACATAGTAAAAGCAATATACAGCAAACCAGTAGCCAGCATTAAACTAAGTGGAGAGAAACTTGAAGCAATCCCACTAAGATCAGGGACTAGGCAAGGCTGCCCACTCTCCCCCTACTTATTTAATATAGTATTGGAAGTCCTAGCCAGAGCAATTAGGCAACACAAGGAGGTCAAAGGGATACAAATTGGAAAGGAAGAAGTCAAAATCTCACTATTTGCAGATGATATGATAGTATACTTAAGTGACCCCAAAACTTCCACCAGAGAACACCTAAACCTGATAAACAACTTTAGCAAAGTGGCTGGATATAAAATTAATTCAAACAAATCAGTAGCCTTCCTCTACTCAAAAGATAAACTGGCTGAGAAAGAAATTATGGAAATGACACCCTTCAAAATAGTCACAGATAATATAAAATACCTTGGTGTGAACCTAACCAAGCAAGTAAAAGACCTGTATGACAAGAACTTCATTCCCCTGAAGAAAGAAATCGAAGCAGATCTCAGAAGATGGAAAGATCTCCCATGCTCATGGATTGGAAGGATTAATATAGTAAAAATGGCTATTTTGCCAAAAGCCATCTACAGATTTAATGCAATCCCCATCAAAATTCCCACTCAATTCTTCTCAGAGATAGAAAGACCAATCTTAAAATTTATTTGGAATAACAAAAAACCCAGGATTGCGAAAACTACTCTCAGCAATAAAAGAACTTCTGGAGGAATCACCATCCCCGACTTCAAGCTGTACTACAAAGCAATAGTGATAAAAAACTGCATGGTATTGGAACAGAGACAGGCAGGAGGATCAGTGGAATAGAATAGAAGACCCAGAAATGAACCCCCATACCTATGGTCACTTGATCTTTGACAAAGGGGCTAAAACCATCGAATGGAAAAAAGATAGCATTTTCAACAAATGGTGCTGGTCCAACTGGTGGTCAGCATGTAGAAAAAAGCAAATTGATCCATACTTATCTCCTTGTACAAAGCTCAATTCCAAGTGGATTAAGGACCTCTACCTAAAACCAGCCACACTGAAACTAATAGAAGGGAAACTGGGAAAAAGCCTGGAACACATAGGCACAGGGAAAAAGTTCCTGAACAGAACACCAATGGCCTGTGCTCTAAGACCAAAAATTGACAAATGAGACCTCATAAAGCTGCAAAGCTTCTGTAAAGCAAAGGACACAGTCAATAGGACAGAGCGGCAACCAACAGATTGGGAAAAGATCTTCACCAACCCTACATCTGATAAAGGGCTAATATCCAAGGTATACAAAGAACTGAAGAAATTAGACTCTAGACAATCAAAGAACCCTATTAAAAAATGGAGCACAGAGCTGAACAAAGAATTCTCAACTGAGGAAGCTCGAATGGTTGAGAAGCACCTAAAGAAGTGTTCAGCATCACTAGTCATCAGGGAAATGCAAATGAAAACAACACTGAGATTCCACCTCACACCAGTCAGAATGGCTAAGATCAAAAACACAGGTGACAGCACATGTTGGTGAGGATGTGGAGAAAGAGGAACACTCCTCCACTGTTGGTGGGATTGTAAACTGGTACAACCACTATGGAAGGCAGTCTGGCGGTATCTCAGAAAATTGAACATAGTGTTACCTGGGGACCCAGCTATACCACTCCTGGGCATATACCCAAAAGACATTTCAACATACAACAGGGACACATGCTCCACCATGTTCATAGCAGCCTTATTTATAATAGCCAGAAGTTAGAAAGAACCCAGATGTCCTTCGACAGAAGAATGGATGCAGAAAATGTGGTACATTTATACAATGGAGTACTACTCAGCTATTAAAAACAATGAGTTCACGAAATTTCTAGGCAAATGGATGGAGCTGGAAAATATCATCTTGAGTGAGATGACTCAATCTCAAAAGAACATACATGGTATGCACTCACTGATAAGTGGATATTAGCCCAAAAGCTCACAGTTTCTAAGAAACTACATATAGACCACATAAAACTCACATAGAAGAAGGAAGACCAAAGTGTGGCTGCTTTGGTCCTTTCTAGAAGGAGTATCAAAAGTTTCAACCAGAACTCCTATAGTCTAAACCGCCAGCCAGAGAGCACAAAGGGAGGGACTCATGCACCTGTATAGGGAATTGAGGGTGACCTTGTTAGACTTCAGTGAAAGTGGAGGGCCAAGGTCCCCGAAAGTTTGGATCCCCTACTGTGTGGGAATTCGAGAGCAGGGAGATGGGACTGGGAGGATGTTTGGAGCACACCATCACAAAAATTAGGAGGAGGGGGTATGGGATAAGGGATTTTAGGGGAGAATGAGAAAGGAGATAACATTGAAAGGTAAATACATATAATATCCAATAAAAAACCCACACAGATAAAGGATTTTAAAAAAAGGGAGTTTACTTATTTTAAATTAATTTCAAAAGTTTCTAGGAGTTGCAAATTGGCTAAGATCCTATTTTAAGCTCTCCACAAAAGAATTTAAATCTCTGTTCAATATTCTCAAGAGAGAGGTAAACCCTAACTTCCTCAACAGTTAATTGACAAAAGAGAGGTAATCTCACAAAAAGTAGAAAAAGCTATTTCTAATCGATATATCATATAGTCTGATTAATTGTCAGTAGTGCTATAAAAGTCCTTTGACAGAAGATTATTAATATAGATTTATATATCCTTAAATAAGGTCTTCATGACTCTCTGAGTGTGGAAGGAGCAACTGTTGGCGCTTCTGCCCTGATTTTACTAGAACTCTGAAAAATTGGCTTTAAAAACAAAAGAGGGGGAACGGTACCCCCTCAGAAGGAGTCCCCCTGAAATACTCTCCATCATGCCTTGTTCACTTTTCTCTCTCTAAAGCTGAAAGCTCATGGAAAATCTCTTGCTGACCATGTTGGTGACCTCGGGCACCACCAAGACCAACAAAACTTTGCCACAGATATGGGGAAGGACCCTCATACCCATAAAGGGAATGCCCCAGACCCAGTTCCCTTATGGAGCCGAGGACTGATATGCCTGTCCAATACCACAGAAGGCACAGCTAACCGGCTACCTCAAATATTAATGAAAAAAATAGATACCCTCACAAAGCCAGGCCCAACCATAAATACGATGAATAACAATTTACATCCAGGGAAGAGAAATCTCCCTGAGAATCCCCTTCTTTTTTCTTTCCAGGTAAAAATGAATCACCCGTGATGCCTGCTGTTAGAAGTTCTAATCCAGATGGGCCAGAAGCCAGGATCCTCGCCCTTACCCTCACCCCCTACCTTTTCCCACCTGCACAAGGTCCCCTGAAGCTTGGCAACTGCAAGATCCTGCTTGGCAACTGCAGATAGACTCAAAGCAGTGTACCATATCTTCTGAAGAATAGCAGGTTGCAGTCTTCCTCGCCCCCACGAATAACTAGGACCCGCCGGTCTGGTCAAGTGGCACCCAGACGTGGGGCTCGAGGCACGAACCCCTCCGGACGGACCCTCATTGAGAGGATGTGCGCACAACATCAAGACTGAGCGAGACAGAGATCGTCGCCCGCGACCTGTGGTCCACGGAACCAGGTTGATGCTGCCATCAAGAAGATGGTTGAAGTTCATTACCATCAGCTGAAAATTGAAGAGGATCCAGAAGTGACTCCGCAGGAGACTGACACAGCTGCCAGCTCCCCTGCCTCCCCCTACGGTTGACCCCTAGACTTCCACGCCCTCCAGAAGGGTTCCTGGTATGCCTGGCTTTGCCCTTGTTTCTCTCGTTAGAGAGCTTGGCCTCTTGATCACCACAACAAAAATTGGCTTTTTCCTAAACCAAGGCCGCCCTTGATATGGCCACTAACATTGGGGAGCCTTCCTTTATGACAATATTACACCCCAAACTGACAAATGGTTGGTAACTTGAACATTTACAAGAGACTAGGATGGCTGTGAGTTAGCCCAATGACGGGATTATTGTAGGTCCACTTCCCAGGGGCCCACCCAATGCAGCCGAAAAGGAGTGCGTGGTGCTGGGAGTGGGTGCAGCCTACATGGCCTAAGACAGGGCTCTCACCCTCCTTTCACCCACATCGGAGTCCCTTGACGTTGCCCATCGTCGACAGCCTAAAGCCTTCGACCATCGATGTGACTCGTCTCACATCAGTGTTTTGGGGTTGTGAACTTGTCTAAGACCCCCCCATAATTAGACATCCAAATTCAAAATTCACATAGTTGGGATTGATCATAAGACGCCTTCTCTAACTAAACAGAGAAGGGGGAGATGCCAGAAGCCAGGACCCTTGCCCTTACCCTCACCCCCTACCTTTCCCCACCTGCACAATGTCCTCTGAAGCTTGACAACTGCAAGATCCTGCTTAGCAACTGCAGATAGACTCAAAGCAGAGTACCATATCTTCTTAAGAATAGCAGGGAGACCATAACTCAAGCAGTGTACCATATCTTCTGAAGAACAGCAGGTAGATCATAATTCAAGGCAGTGTACCGTATAGACCATGACATGTTTCAAGGCACAGGCCAAGAAGATTTTGTACTTTTCCACCACCTGGCCCCTCTTACCCCCTCCCCTTCTAAAACATGCTATAAAAAAGCATTTCATGTTCAAAAAAAAAAGCAGTTTCATTAATGAGAAATAGGAACTACAGCCTTCTCTTGGTATAACGGTGGGTATTTAGAATGCAATTACTAATTATGCTTGTTTCCACAGGTCTTGTCACCTGTTTTACAGATGTAGGAATTGAAACCCCAAGAATTAGGGTAAGAGAATAAAGGTTAAAAATTAGCCCAGATATCTCCATCTCTAATAAATGCCATATTAGAGTCAATGAGTGAAGCTTTTAAAGATTCAGATTGGAAGCTGGAAAGATGGCTCTGTGGTTAAGAGCACTTGTTGCTCTTCTAGAGGATCTGGGTCCACTTTCTAGCACCGGTGTAGGACAGGTCACAATCTTCTGTAACTCCAGCCCCAGGATATCCAATTCCCTCTTCTGGCCTCCATGGGTACCTGTACACGTGGCATTTACACAATACACATGATTAAAAGTTAAATTAATTCTTAATTTGTTTTATGCTATGTAATCTATTTTATAATTAAAACTTAAAAATAAATGTAAATGCCCCAGACTGGGACTGAAATCAGTTTGAAAGAGTATGCAAGGTATGAATTGTAGATTTCCCCAAGCACTAACAATTTTATTTTTCATTTTTGTTTTTCCCTCTTATTTCATGTTTATTTTTAATATTTTATATTTTTTCTAGTTGCACTTTGAAAGTATTCTACATGTATACAGTGTATCTTGATCATATCCACCCCCACTCCTTCCCTTCTAACACTCTATGCTCCTTCCAACACAAGGTTATGTCCTTTATTAGTTTTTAATAAAGATGTATATAAAATGCTTCTTAGATAATTGTAAGTAAATTTTGTAAAACTTTTTCCCCACTACACACATATTTTCCCCAAATTCGTCATCACAGAAATTGCTTAAGGTAGCTGTGAATATAAATCTCTATTCTATTTTCCCAGGTATCCTGATTTAGTTGGTACAATTGGGACCTGTCAAGTTCTAGTTTTAAACAACAACACAGGTCATTCTGATGAGGAAAGGTTTGAGGAACACCACAGGACACTACACTTTCTCCTAGTACCTGTCCTGTACATGTTCAGTACAGCTTTTCTTCCTAAAAAGAAACTTTACAAAAGAAAGTAGATAAAACTATTCTGAGATGTTTGTCAAAAACTAGATTTTTCTTTCTGCTAAATTGATGTTCAAAATAGTACCAGTTCATCCCCTCTTGGATTTTTCTGTGCTGAATATCCTATTCTTGGAAATCAACATGTCTTCCAACCATCTTCATATTATTGATATTATATCATACCAATGATTGTGACTAATAGAAGTTTGTCTCCCTCTGGTGCCCTATCTCTATCAGTGTAAAAAGAAATAGTCTTATTCCAGTTCTTATTCCAGTTCATCCTTCCTTTTCTGTATAAGCACATCAAAGAGTGAAGCCTTAATGTTTACTTCATCCTAAAAGAGATATCTTACTTAAACTCAAAAGACTTCAAGAGTGGGACAGCTAATAAAATTATTCAGACTTTCCAATGGGTGATCTAATAAGGAATGGTGGTCTGAATGTTCTGTATCATGACTAAAAGTTTTGAAATAACAATAAACCTATGGGAAACATATTTGGAAGCCATTCCTGGCCTCAAATAAGGACAATCCCCCAAATGGGAGAGTCTTTCTGGCAATGGATGTGACTTGCATAATCTCAATATACCAACCTGGTTGATGGCAGACATTTGATTTTTTAAAAAATTTTCAAGGCAATCACTGTGGTGAGTTGAATGAAAATAGCCCTATAGAGAATGGCACTATTAGGAGGTGTGGCCTTGTTGGAGAAAGTGTGTCACTGGGGGGTGGGCTTTAAGGTTTCAGAAGCTCAAGCCAAGTCCAGTGGCTCGCTCTCTCTTCCTGCTGCCTGTGGATCCAGATGTCAAATTACCAGTTACTGCTCAAGCAGTATGTCTGCCTGTATGCCACCATGGTTCCTACTATGATGATAATGGACTAAACCTTTGAACTGTAAGCAAGCCTCAATTACAGGTTTTCCTTTACAAGAGTTGCCATGGTTATTTCTTATTGCTCTTCACAGCAATAAGAAACCCCAACTAAGATAATCATTGATATAACCGGGCTTTAGATTAGCACTAGAGAAAACAAAAGTTATTTTATAATAATTTCCTCACCACAGCCAACTTGGACTTAGCCTTCTTGTAGCATTGCCACTATGACCCCATCTCACCTTCTCACTATATATGAGATAAAGGCATGTTGTTTTCAAAAGATGTTATGTCAGTGAGATGTGGGATAGTTGTGTGTGTTAGTTTTAAAGTTGATCTATCATAACAGAGTTATCTAAATGATTGTTTATTCAGCATACATTAAAAACAAACAATTTTGTTGTCTGAGTTAGATTTTTTCTTTGATATATGTTACAGTTTGATCAATATCATACTTTTACACTTTTCATTTGTTGCTGTACCATTTAGGTCAACTTCTCCAAAAGGAGAAGATTGTACAAGGAAGAGATGAATAAGCATCTGTTCACTCCTGTAAGGCACTACTAACAAATGAAGAAATGATCCCATCAAATTCTAGGTTAGTGAGCTAGTGTGTTTATAAGGGTTTCTTTGAAGTGCATAGGAAATGGATTGCTAGTACGATAACGTGAAGCTGAATCCTCAAAAGAAAAAAAAATCCCATTCCAGCACAAAAGCTTCCTCTTTAGCGCCTATCTAATGTGCAGGTACCTCTGTGGAGGAATTTCTTCTCCCTCAGCAATTGTTCACTGTTTGTATAAACATGGAGAGAGGCCTTGCAAGGGTAGTAGTTTTCTGAAACTAGTAAGTCTTATGAGTTTATGAGGCTCACTTCCCTTTCCTGGAGAGAATATTTAAATTTGGAAGAAATAGGCACCCAGGACCACCTCTAACTCTGTACATTCTCTGTACCTTCCTTCTATAATGGTTCCATGAGCCTTTAATACTACAGACGCCTGGATATTTTCTTCTGTTTATGACTGAGCATTGAGCCACAGCAACAATCAGTTCTCATCAGCTTTACCTAGCATAAGTCATTGTCTACTGCAGAAAAAAAAATCTTTCCTTCCAAGACTAAAACTGACAACAGAAGCAATTTATGAGAATTACATTAATATTCAGAGACAATTTGACAGTACACTTGTTTAATAAAATAGCATTTTCTTTCCCACTGGGGCCTATAAAGACCCCAAGGCATGAAATTTTGTCCTGGCTTACAGTACCAGAAATGAGTTCCGTTTTATGAAGTAGCCCTGTATCCTATCATAAAGTAGTCGGTGGCATCTACACCAGTCATGTCACTACTAAACTACTACATCTTGCCTGGCATGTTAATAGTGTAGCATGCAGACTTTCTAACTGACCATGGCTGTTGGTGATAGTTCTTACTCAGTAGCCTATGCATAGCATCTTCTGGGACTACAAAAAGCAACTACCAGGGAAGGAGCTTCCAGCTTAGTCTTGGTTTGAATTTTTCAAATCATGTAATCAAAATGTGTGTTCTGACATGCAACTAAGATCAGTCTTTGTTGAGGGTGGATGCTTAGAAGCTTCCATAACCAAAAACTAATGGGTAGGTGCCCACCTATGACACTAGGATGTTTGCTCAATCTTATGGGCCCTGGCAGTAGGATGCATTATTCAAACCATTTAACTACTATTTTTACTGTTATTTCAGATGTTTCTCCAAATTTGTAAGACACTCAAGGTTAGCATTATACAAAAGTTTCCTACAGAGAGTAGCTATGATCTCTGAAGGCACATCACTGTCCATCCCTGCAACCCCACCAAATGCCAGTGGGTCTGCAATTCAACAACTAAAACTAAGCAAGATGTTAACAAAGTCTAAAACAGCACAAAATGATCCCACCAACTATATGAATTGTTTCACCAAAAGAACAATTCTTAGTATATCAGTGTGAGTGAATAACATTACCTTATTTAGTTCTAGGCAATTAATAGTCATTCTTTACTTCCTTGTCCTGAAGCACTTCCATGGGACTGCTGAACAGTGTACTAACCTCAGAGGGCTCTGTTGGGCAGGGTCACACTGCTTGGCACAGATAATAGCCAACGTGGAGCCCTTGTCTGCTGCATCCACTGGTAGGTAAACAAAAATGGCATTAAAAAAATTACCACCTATATAAGTGTCTGCAATACAGGCCCACTCTTTTGTTCCCTGTTGAATTAACTACATTTCTGTACAGAGGAAGACAACCACCCTAGATTTCTATCCAACAATGTTCAGCCTTGGTTGCACGTCTTATCGCTTAGAGCACAGGGCATGCAACTGGCATTACAGCAGGGAGTCACAGTATCATATATCATAATAAGTGAAAGTATCCATGTTAGAATTTCCCAAAAGGTCATTTCCCCCCAAACAAATCAGGTTTCAATTGCCATTGTTCATGTCTTGTTTAGACAACCATGCTGTTGAGATTTTGTGGGTGCAGCTCCCTTGTCATACACAGAAGACACACTCTTGCAACAGATGTCCTGGTCCTCTGGCTCTTATAATCTTCCCTCCCCTTCTTCTCAACGCTCCTTGAGACTTAGGTGGAGAAGTTGTGTTGCAGATGTATCAGCTGAGCCTGGTCACTCCATGGTTCTCTGTATTTTGACCAGTTTTGGCTTTCTGTGATGGTTAGCACTTTCTGTAAAAAGAAACTTCTCAGATGAGGAGTAAGAACCATACTTATCTGTGTGTATAACATAGTATTAAAATGCAGTTGGGAATTATACTGGTTTAAGAAAGTGGGAATAATAGGTTCTTCTCTAAGTTCCATGACCCCACCAGCCACAGAAAGAGTGCTACATTTACAGTACTGGCCATGAATTCTCTTCTATTAAGTGAGACTTAAGTCCAATTAGACAAATGTTGGCTTGGGAATATATTACCATGCCATGGTATCTTTCACAAAATCAAACCACTCAAAATTCTAGCATGGATGAGAGAAAAGCACATGAGGCTCCATCTCTAGTAGAGAAGCTACCAGATGATTCAATCAAGAAAATATCTCTTTGGCATGCCCAGCTGTTTGAGTTTTCATTTATTACAAATGTAGTCAAATTGACAGCCAAGATTAGTCATCATAAATCCACACCTCATTATGTTATGCTTAATTTCTAAACAAAAAAACCAATAACTAGGCCATAATTCTTCCTAACATAACTATCCTACATACAACCACAAATGTGTTATATATTTTAGAATAGGTGGCAATGTCTTTTGAGAAACACTTAGTCTTTTACTGTCTCATAAGTTGATAATCACCATTCTTTTTTTAATTGTATTTATTTATTTTATGTATATGACGAGTACACTGTAGCTGTCTTCAGACACCCCAGAAGAGGGCATCAGATCCCATTACAGATGGTTGTGAGCCACCATGTGGTTGCTGGAAATTGAACTCAGGAACTTTGGAAGAGCAGTCAGTGCTCTTAACTGCTGAGCCATCTCTCCAGCCCCATAACCACCATTCTTTTCATGGCATTATATTACATGATAGACAGAGTAAATAAAATGTAAATGTCATTTGATATATATGTTCTTAACAAATATGTTCTTAACAAAACAGGACAGAAATACTCATGCCAATTACATCTAATAATGGACTGCTACTGTGCATGTCTTACTTTATGGCTTTCAGGTCAGATAGTATCCAATTCATAATGGGAAGTTCAAATCATGTGGTAACTTGATAGCCCATTGTCAAATAAGGCCCAATGTCAGCCCAAGAGCTACCTCTCAGAGGGAGAATAGTTTTCTGCAGATAATGGTAGATCCTCACTCCAAAATTCCACAAGTCTCTTCTGTGATTCACCTATAGGGTCTGCCAAATAGCATCCCTGGCTGAAACCTGGAGTGGGTGACACATGCCTTTAATTCCAGCACTTGGGAGGCAGAGGAGGCAGATTTCTGAATTCAAAGCCAGCCTGGTCTACAGAGTGAGTTCTAGAGCAGCCAGTGCTACACAGAGAAACCCTGTCTCAAACAAAATAAAACAAAAAACAAGAATAAAACCCAAACCAAAAAAAAAAGAAAGAAAGAAGGAAAAAAGGAAAAAAAAAGAAGGAAAGAAAGAAAAAGAGAGAAAGAGAAAGAGAGATAGATAGAAAGAAAGAAAGAAGGAAGGAAGGAAGGAAGGAAGAAAGAGTGGAGAGCTTTTGGGGCCACTTGGCAGGAATCTGATATTGGCCAAGGACAAGGAAGTAAGTTCAGGCAGGAATCTAATTTTAGGCTAAAACAGGGAAGTAATTTCAGCCAAGAATCTAAATCTTAGGCTAGAACAAAGAAGTAGGGTTCAAGCACAAAAATGACTTTGGGCTAGGACAGGGAAGTAGGCTCAGATATTTTGGTCATCCTTAGAAACAGTGGGACTTTGTTTTTTTGCCTTGCTTGTTCCTTGATTCTTTGCATTTATTGTATTGCTAGTTCCTCAACCTAGAATTGACCTAAATACTTGCATGTAATTAAAATGGTATAAAAGCAGATTGGGAAAAAATAAACCTACCCTCAACCTCAGAACTGGCTGGGGTCATGCTACAATGTTGTCTAATTGATTGTCTTTTTTTCTTTTTAATCCTCACTCCTGCGCTGAAAGATCTGTTGACTGACTGGCCTGGTCAAGAGAGGTGGGGGAAGGAAGGAAGGAAGGAAGGAAGGAAGGAAGGAAGGAAGGAAGGA
>NW_021605073.1:437126-451492 GCF_004785775.1 Grammomys surdaster | reverse complement strand
GGAAGGAAGGAAGGAAGGAAGGAAGGAAGGAAGGAAGGAAGGAAGGAAGGAAGGAAGGAAGGAAGGAAGGAAGGAAAGAAGAAAAAGAAGGCAGGCAGGTAGGCAGGCAGGCTGGCTGGCTGGCTCACTGGCTGGCTGGCTGAGTATGAGCCTGATAAGCCAGAAAGCAAGGATAGAGGCAGCTGTGGAGTGGAGCCAGCTTTAATCTATAAGACTAACCTCATGTGTTGCAAGTGGTAGAGCCAATCAAACTAGAGCTGTCTAAGCCTTTGAAGCCAGAAGTTTATAAGTGAGTCCTAGTGACCAGACATTAAGCTATAAGACTTGAAACTATGCTGCTGGACTTAAGACTGTCTTATGTCCTGGTTCTTCAGTTTTGGAATAAGAAATATTTAACTTGTTTTTTTTTTTAATTTATAGGAAAACACATTAAAGTAATGGAAACATTTTAAAGGGTGTGGAACTTGGGTTGAAGACATGGCTCAGTGGTTAAGAGCACTTGCTGCTCTTACAGACAGTTCAGTTTCTACCACCTATATGGCTTACAGCCATCCATAACTCCTATCCAGAGGATCCAGTGCCGCCTTCTGACCTCCATGGGCACCAGGTACACACATGGTACAAATATATGCATGCAAGTCAAACACTTATACAAAGAAAATAAATAAATCTAAATAACATTTTAAATAAAGATTGGGGCTTTTAAAGTTGGGCTGTCTTATATTGTGGTATTAATATGATCTCTTGGTGACAAGGAAAGGTTGTGGCTTAGCAGTGATGTGTTTGTATGTGTGAAGTTGATGAGGCATGGACTTGTGATGGTTAACCTTGGTTGTCAGCCTGACCCGCTTGGAAAGAGAGAATCCCAATCAAACAATTTCCTCCATAAGATTAGCCAGTGGCTATATGTATGAGAAACTTTTGATTGTTCATTAACATAGAAGCACTATATTTTCACTGTGGGCAGTACCATCCCTAGGCAGGTGAGACTTAGCTGTATAAGAAAGATTGCTGAACATGAGCCTGGGAGTCAGTAAGTAGCTTTCCTCCATGGATTCTGCTCTAGGTTTCTGCCTTGATTTCCTTCCCTGATTTCCCTCAGTTATAGGATGGCACCTCAAACTGTTTGAGGAAACAAATCATTTCCTGCTCCAAGTTGCTTTTGGCAATGGTGTTTTTCACTGCAATGGAAATCAAACTGAAACAATAACAGATGAAAAATAGAAAATGTGAACATATTAAAAAAAAAAGTAGGTAAAACTATAGTCATAGATGAGAGGCCCTAACAAAGAAAATCCTAAAGAATCCAAAAGACTATTCACACCAATAAATTATTTAAGGCAAGTTGTAATAATCTTATATTCTATATAACTATTTTATAGAAATTTTTGTTTTAAAAAGCCAAGAGATCAAAGAAGACCAAAGCAGAACTGTATCTTCTAGGGTAAGGAAAGTCAATTTTCCTTAAAGGTTTTGCTTCTGGTAAGTGGACCATGATTCAGTGGATGGCCCTACATCCAGAAGTATATAGATAGCACAAATTAGTGTTGATGGCCTATTAAATATTTTTCATAAGAAGGCATGAATTTGGGGATGTGGGGAAGTGAGGTAGATATGAGAAGAGATGGGGAAACTGAGGGTTCATATGATCAAAATAATTATACGAAATTGTCAAACATGTAACAAAATATTTATTATAAAAGAATACATTGTTATTAACTATGTCCACCATATTATGTAATATATATTTTCTTTTTACTTTTTAAAAACTATTTATTTTTCAAATTATAATATAGCTACTTTTCTCTCTTCCCTTTCTTCCCTCTAAACCCTCCTATATACTCTTCGCTACTCTCAAATTTATGGCCTCTTTTTTATTGTTATTGGATACATATGTGTATGTTTACGTATATATTCCTAGATATAACCTACTCAGTCCATATAATGTTACTTATGCATATGTAGATCTTTTAAACATATGCCTCCTATATACCTGAAATTTTGTATCATTTACCTAACACGTGCCTAACCCCAGTCACAACCAAGTTCATGGTAATTAACATTTTTCTCCCCACTTCTATGTATTCAAGTATTTTTAGATAATATTTTTAAGTGAAATAATATATTTATCTTCCTGTGTCGATGAATATTCTAGAGGTTCATCTATGTTGTAAATGATAAATACTATATATGGCAATGACATTTTCTTGATCCACTCTGTATTACTTTGTTTTTGTGTTATTGTGATAAAATATATGGACAGAAATAAGAAAGAAGGTGTTTATTTGGTTCATAATTCCAAGTTGTAATCCATCATTGTGGAGAAATCAGAACAACAGGAACTTGGCAGTTAATCACATTACATGTAAGGTAAAGAGTAAAGAGTAATGAATTAATGTATGCATGCTAATTAATCATCAGCCTATTTTCTCTACTCTTATAGAGTCCAGATTCCTCTTCCTAAAGAATGGTGCCACCCACAATGGGAGGGCCTCCACAGACATGTCCAAAGTCCCTTCTCCTAGATGACTCTAAGGTTTGTCTAGTTGATAAATAGCACTAACCATCACACACTCATATAGTGATGGACACTTAGGCTGATCACATATCATGGTTATTATGAATAGTGCTAGAGTGAACATGAAAATGGAGACTTTTTATTTTTTTCATTTTTTTGAACAGATTCCCTAGTACCATGATTATTAAATCATATTGTATCTTTATTTTTAAGTTTTGGAGAAACTTACATACCACTTACCACAGTTTTCATTTGAAATAACATTTCAGGGATCCCCTTTTCTCCATGTCCTCTCTAATATGTATCTTTTTGATACAAGCCTTTAAGGTATGTCTCTATTGGTATGAAATGATATTTCATATTGGTTTCGATTTGACTTCGATGCTGATTATTAATGGTGACAGTTTTACCGTATACCTGATGGCCATTTGTGTATCTTCTTTAGAAAGCCATTAATTTCAATCCTTTATCCGATCTTAAACAGGCCTTTGTTCTTGTGTTACTGGGTTTGTTGATTTGAATCTGCACTGTGCTGGCAAAGCTCCTGTGTTAAGGGACTTTTTGGCCACCTGATGGTGCTATTGAGAAGCAACTAGATCATGAGGTTGCTAACTGGACCTGTGGCTTCATTTATTAATTCATAGCTGAAAGACTTAATAAAGGAGGATGGACTCATTGGAGGAAGTAAGTGATTGTGGACATGTCTTTAAGGGGTATACCTTGCCTTTTCACTCTTTTTCTTCTCTCTCAATTTGCTTAGAGCGAGTCTTAATCCCATCTAACGAAAATCCTTTAAAAAACATATAAAAGGAGACAATAGGGATGCTTGTGAATGAAGGATGTAGCAAAGATGCTACCATCTGCAAGGCAAAGAGAAAAGCCTCAGGATAAAGCAAACTTGCTGACATATGTATCTCACACCTCTATCCTTTAGAAGTGTACAAAAACTGTATTACTATCTTAAGTCATTTTGCTATGGTTTATGGCGGTGGAAGTTCCACTAGCAAGGCCATATAGCTAATAACAGTCTTTTATACAATAAAAATATAGGGTGGTTGGTTCAGCAGCTAAAATCTGCTTGCCAGACAAGTCAGACAACCTGAATTTGATTCCCAGAACAAAACCAGCTTTTGAAACTTGTCCTCTGACCTTTAAATAAGTAAACAAACAAACAAATAATTTAAAAGAAATCTTAAATTTCAAAAAAATTACTTTTTTTTTGGTTTTTCAAGACAGGGTTTCTCTGTGTAGCCCTGGCTGTCCTGGAACTCACTCTGTAGACCAGGCTGGCCTAGAACTCAGAAATCTGCCTGCCTCTGCCTCCCAAGTGCTGGGATTAAAGGCATGCGCCACCACAACCCGACAAAAATTACTTTTTTAAAAAAGGGGCAGCTCAGAGGCTGGAGAGATGGCTCAGTGCTTAAGAGTACTGGCCAAAGAAGTGCATGCTGACAGGAGCCTGAGATAGCTGCCTCCTGAGAGGTCCTGCCAGAGCCTGACAAATACAGAGAGGATGCTTGTAGCCAACCATTAGACTGAGCACGGGGTCCCCAATGGGGTCCTCAAAAATGGAGGAGTTAGAGAAAGGAGTGAAGGAGCTAAAGGGGTTTGCAACCCCATAGGAAGAACAACAATATCAACCAACCAGACTCCGACCCCCAGAGCTCCCAGGGACTGAACCACCAACCAAAGAGTACACATGGCTCCAGTCACATATGTAGCAGAGGATGGCCTAGTCGGCCATCAATGGGAGGAGAAACCCTTGATCCTGAGAAGGCTTGATACCCCAGTGTAGGAGAATTTGAGGGCGGGAGATGGGAGTGGGGGGGGGGGGGAGGGATGGGGGTTTGGGGGAACAGGAAAGGAGATAATATTTGAAATGTAAATAAAGAAAATATCCAATTAAAAAAAAAGAGTACTGTCAGCTCTTCCAGAAGACCTGAGTTCAATTGGCAGCTTACAAACATCTGACTCCAGTTCCAGGGACTGTCAGATCTCTTCTGGCCTATACAGGCACCAGGCACATATGTGGTACATAGACATATGTGCAGCCAAAGCATGCCCTAAAAGCTAAAATAGGATCTTTACAGCAAATAGAAACCATTACACAAAACCACGACTGGACACAAGGCAGAGGTTAATGAATAATCCTGGACTGCTCAGCCCCAGTGGATACATCTACAATGCAACAATTGCACCAAAGACTGAAAGAACATTATGGAAGCGAGTGGTTGAAAGATTGAAAGAGCCAGAGAACCAGGACATGTGCTGTGAGACTGTTTCTCTTATAAATGATGTCCTGAACAAGACATGAACATTGACAATAGCAGTACACATGCTACCGCAGAAGGGGAAAACCTTAAGGAGGCCCACCCCTAGAAGAAGAACTATCTAGGCAACTAACAACTACTGAGACAGGGAGAATTAGTCTCCCCCAGGGATGAACTTCCTACCTGGTTATTCAATACAAAGTGGTCGTCCCTGAAATCACATACATATAAACAATAAAAATGGCCTAGCAGATTACATTTATGTATTTGTTCATATATATGCAAATATATGTAAGAATAATAGTCAAAGAAAAGAGGCTATCTATTTGAAATGGAGGGAGGAAGCGTGAGAGGGGTTAGAGGGCAGAAAGGGAAAAGAGAATATGATGTAATAATATTTTAATTACAAGGCATGTTAAAATAAAAAAGAAGTATGATCACTGGGATCAATGCCAAAACACACTGAATAAAATTGAGCATCTAATCCTGATCTTTATAAATACAACTCTAGTATTGAAAAATAACATTGAGCTCAATAAATAGCATTTATCAGGTCACTCAGTGGATAGAGGCCCTTGGCATCAAAACCGATGGCTCGAGTCTGAGTCCAGAGACCTCCATAGTGGAAGCTGAGAACCGACTAGTCCTATGACCTTCACAAATGTGCCCATAGCACCTAAGTGTGCACAAACACACATAACAAATAAATGTAATAACATTTTTTTTTAGAAAATAAAAAGTTCTTTGAAAGTATACTGGAGGGCTGGAGAGATGGCTCAGTGGTTATGAGCACCGACTGCTCTTCCAGAGGTCCTGAGTTCAATTCCCAGCAACCACATGGTGGCTCACAACCATCTGTAATGAGATGGCCTCTTCTGGTGTATCTGAAGAAAGCAACTGTGTACTCATACATAAAATAAATAAATAAATCTTTTTTAAAAAAAGAAAGTATACTTGGAACATCAAATGTATTTCTAATGAAGTCAGTAACAAGATACAAAAATGTCTCCCATTTCTACCGTTATTCAATGTTGTTTTGTAAATTCTACCAATGCAAAGTGAAAGAGAAAAGATGAGAGCTATGTTTAAGCAGGCATGGTGGAAGCCCTTAATCCTGAGATGTGGAAGGCAGGGACAGGAAGGAGAGGTCAGCCTGATCTACAAAGTGAGTTGCAGTCCAGGCAGAGCTCAGGTTAGGGGATAGAGAGTGGTTTTGGGAGGGGGATAGGTGGAAAGAGAGAATTTAACAAAGGAACACTGTTTTTCTTTTAAAGAAATATGCTAGCAATAATCAGTTAGGGAACATAACAGTATTTTTCATTATCAGTAATTATGAAATACCTAGAAATAATTCTAAGAACGTCAGCATTAAAGAACAAGGGAGGGCAGGTATAGTACAGGGGCAGAGAACTTATTTGGCAACTGCAAGGTCCTGAGTTCAAACTATGTGCCACAAGAAAAGGTACAGCAGATATATAAAAACCATAAAACTTATAAAAGGAAAAATGGAAAATCATGCCATATCAATAGAAAACCCCATTCTGCAAAAAAAATTCTATGTCCTTTATGTTAATCTACATATTGCATGTAATATCTCTCAAAGTCTTATGGGATTTGAAAAGTAGATATTTGTTCTATGTTTTGTCTGGCAGAAAACATCCAGAAGATGTTGGGATGTAAATGTGCCCCTGAAAATTTGTGCAGTAGAAATGTACTCCCCTAGCCAGGTTTGGTGGCACGTCTTTGATCCCAGCACTTTGACTCCAGGCAAAGGCGAGCAGATGTCTGTGAGTTCGAGGCCACCCTGGTCTATAAAGCCAGTCAGGGACAGCCAGAACTACACAGAGGAACCCTGGCTTAAAACAAACAAACAAAAACAAAAAAGAAAGAAAGAGGTTTAATTCCCAATGTAATAGTGTTAAGAAATTGGAAAATGGGCTGGAGAGATGGCTCAGTAGTAAAAAGCACTCACTCCTTTTCCAAAGGTCCTGAGTTCAATTCCCACCACCCACATGACAGCTCACAACTTTCGGATGCCATCTTCTGGTGTGCAGTTGTATGTGCCAGAAATTATCCCTATCTATATAAATACATAAACAAATCTTAAAAATAAATCAGAAAAAAATTTTAAAGGCGATTAGACAATGAGTATTTGTTCTTTACACAATACTTGACTTGGGCATTTTGTTACAGCACCATAAAACAAACTAAAACAAAGACTTAGTAAAGGAACTACCATAAAAAAGGACACTTCCACAGAAGTTCAGACAACTAGTAAGTGGTAGGAAAACACACAAATACATCAGAACAGAGACTTCAGAATCAGAAAAATACACATGCAAGCATTTAATCAAAGACAGACCCATGTCTTGAAACCAGTGGGGAGAAAAGATTAAGCGATCCATTAAATGATGTTAGGAAAATTAACTATCCATTTGTATTGGCAGTTTCCTATCTTCAACCTTACATACAAGCAAAATTCAGATGTAACAAAACTGTAAAAATGAAAAGGTGTTAATACAGAAGAATGTTTCTTATGTTACCATAACAAAAATAAATCTATGCCAGGAGACTGGGAGATTTGTTTATTGAAAAAAGAAAGAAAAAAATCAATAACTGCCATGAATTCAATATGGCTTATTTCCTATAAAACATGATAAAATTTGCTCCCAAATATGAATGTTGAGAGATGATATAGATCTTTGAGTCCTAAACACCAAACATGAAAGAACTAATTCCTCTTTCAAAGGACTACATTAATTCTCACGGGAATGAGAAAATTCTCACTCTTGTGAGACTAGATTAGTTGCCATAGAAGTGGCTGCTTTGCTTTCCCTTGCTTTTTCCATGCACCCTCACCTGTCCTTTGGCACAGCTCTGCCCCACTATGGCACTTTGGCACTATGCCCCACTATCCTGGACGTCTAATTTCTAGAACTATGAATTGCATGTGTCTCTCATATTTGTTCTCAGGTATAACAATGAAAATAAACTAAGAGCCATTTCACCCAAAATTAAGGCAAATGATAAATTGGGGAAAACACGCTATGGAGACAGAGTATGAGACAAAGAATTCACATACTTAATATGTGAAGATATCTCTGCTTTAATGTGAGGGGGAAAAAACTAGTATCCTAATGGGAATATAAACTGACTATAAATAGCTATTTATATAAGAAGAGAAGAAATTGTCATTGAGCATATGGGAAAATATTAACTTCATTCATCATCCAAACATGCAGAGTAAAACAGCAAAAATGTACTTTTTCCATAATAAATGTCATGAGTTGAAAGTGAGACAATGTTGAGAAAGAAATGGAAAAGTTGTGAGTTTTTTGGGTTTTTAGAGACAGCCTTTCTGGGTTACAAACTGGTGGCATCCAGTTGTAAATGTGTGATTGTTGTTGCTCAGCCATTCTCCTTTGATGAGGATAACTCCAAAATAATCAAAGAAAGTGATCAAAGTTCAATTCACACATACAGTAACCAGAGTGGTGTTTATAAGGAAAAACTGGGGACAACCTCAAGGTTTGTTTGTCAATATTAATATATGTAGTATGCTAAGATACTAAAATGATTTGTATATTGAAATAGTTTTAATGGAAAGGAATAAATGAAGTACCTATTTGCTGAGTTAGAAAAATCATACATGTACATTGACAAATTGGTATGTTTGCCCATCATTCTTTCATCCTGTGGGTGGAAAGAAGCTTTTACCTTTATATATTTCTGAATTCTTTTTATAATAAGGATGTGCCATTTCTGAATTCTTTTTGTAATAAGCATATGCCATTTTAGCTTCACTTTTCATAAAAGTGAAATTTGGAAATAAAAGAAAAATATGTCTGTAATATAAACTCAAAGAAACAATAAAATGCTTTACTTATAGCATGATCATGTTTTTAAATATGTATATTAAAATACATAAAACAGTACAGATAATACCAAATTTATAATAGTGATCATCTCAGGTTATGAGTGGTTTTTTTCATTATATTTTACATTTTAAATTTATTTTATGACTACATAATTCTAAATTAATCAGTATTCTCTTATTGGAAGATGTTAATTTGCAAAGTAGAAGTTTTATTATCAGAAGTCTATTTTCATATTTAATTAATTTACTTTTTTCAACGGTTAGAAGGAAATATGAATTTGGAAAATGGCATATAAAGTCAAAGTGACTGCCCACATGTGAATTTTATAGCAGTTGTACTTACAATCATCAAGACTTAGAACTGCTGCCCTTAGGTGGTAAGATAAACAAACTGGGGTTTAACCAATGAAAAGAAATCTTGTCCTTACCCCATGAGTAAGAATCCATGACTGATTCTGAGCAAATCGCTATATCAAACAAGCCATTCTAGGCAGTTTATATATATATGATTCCAAATACTCTCTGGAAAAATCAAAGCCACAGTGGCAATAAAAGTTCAGTAGTTTCCGTGGGTTCAGAGTATCGAATAGATGAAGCACAGGGGAGTTTTACTTTAAGGCAATTGAACTATATCATATGATACCATAATAATAAATGCATGACAATATTCAGTTTTCAAAAGTCATAGAATTTTATAGAACCAAGAGAGAAGCTTCACGTGTCTCAAAACTTTTATAAATTACATTAAGAAATTGAAGGGGGATCCTATGGATGGAAATGAAATATTTCAAAACAATGTAATTATATTCAAAAGTATAAAGCAGAGCCATGGGAGGTGGCTCAGTATCTAAGAGTGCTTGCTGTGTAAGCATGAGGATCTGAGTTCAAATCTCCAGAACCGACGCCAGAAGCTGCATGTGGTTGTGTATGGGCCTGAAACCCCAGTGCTGTGAATGACAAAGACAGATAGATCATTAGGGCTTGTAGGCTGCTGCCCTTCCTGGTACAGTGAGAAACCCTGCCTCAAATAAATAAGGGAAAAAAATAATAGACAAGAGCACTGACTGCCGGGCAGTGGTGGCGCATGCCTTTAATCCCAGCACTTGGGAGGCAGAGGCAGGTGGATTTCTGAGTTCGAGGCCAGCCTGGTCTACAGAGTGAGTTCCAGGACAGCCAGGGCTACACAGAGAAACCCTGTCTCGAAAAACAAACAAACAAACAAACAAACAAAAAAAGAGCACTGACATCTTCCTTTGGCTCGTGGATAATGGAATGGGGACACACACACACACACACATTATATGAAGCAACTTCACTGAAAATATAGAAATAAAGGTGCTGATTTAAGAAACTTTGGGAGGTAAATGAAGACTATGGTGTTAATGGTAAAAACAATGTATATCATAGTAGTCAACTTTATTTGATAAAGCTGTTTTCCATGAGATGATGGGCTAATAATTCTGATACCTCTGTAAATGTGTACAGGAATTAAAGAATTAAGTGAATGGATAATAAATGGTAGAACCCAGGCTCCTAACTGTTACAATGAGAGATTATAAATAGGTAAGGGAACAGGGTTGGATGCACACTGTGGGTTACTAACAGTCCTTTGGGCACCAGCTTAGACTTAAAACATCAGTAGATCTCATGATTACCTTAATAGAGACACATAATTTTGTAGAGAAAAAAAGATTTAGAACTGTGTGCATACATGGGTCAAAGATATGCATGTTTTTGCTTTTTCAGCTGAAAGGCTCTATCTAGACTTAATGTACCCCAGTAGTAACAAGCACAGCTAAAATCCAGATCTTGACTTTTAATGAAAATCTGTAGAAAAAGAGCCAGGGCTCTTCAGAGAAGTGAGCCAAGAGATACACAATGTGATCTGAGAGGATCGTGTGGTATCAGAAAGGAGTGCTCAAATAATGGTATGTATTATAGGTCTGAGGGGTAGACTTCAAGAAGGACCCAGTGACCAAAGCTGAAAGGTTTAAACAACAAAGTACAGTATTGTGTTATAACCCAATATAAAACTATAAATAAATGGTGGCAGGGAGATAAATCTCCCTTTAAGAAGAGATCTAAATAAATTCTGGGAATACACCACCCTCGAGGAGACAGAACATTGTATGACCTGCACATGACAACTTTCTCCAAAAGTACACAGTACGGAAAGGATGGAGAGAAGAACTTCATGATGGATATTAAAATGACAGTGTTCTTCAACAAAGGGATCAAGATCAATAGCAATAGGAAGAAGCCATGGTGACTGTACATGCTTGATATGACATGATAAGCATGGTACTTTACCTCTGTGGTAGTCCTTTAAAAAAATCCATAAGCACAAGAAAAATGTCAAGCAAATTTCAATAGGGGGACATTAGACAAAATAACTGGCCAGTACTCTTCAAATCTATCAAGGTCATTAGAAACAAGAAAACTTCAAGATGCTGTCCCATTCAGGAGGAGTTCTAAGGAGATGTGATAAATAGACAGAATGTGGTACCTAGATATATTGCTTGAACCCACAAAAAAAGATATTAGGTAAGATCTAAGGAAATCTGGGTAAATACAGACTAAATAATAATTTACCAACTTGCTTCATTAGTTACAATATATGTTAATGTAAAATGACAATAATAGAGGGAAGTTGGGTATAAAATTTATGGGAACTCTACAATATACTGACTGCTCTTCCAGAGGTCCTGAGTTCAATTCCCAGCAACCACATGGTGGCTCACAACCATCTGTAATGAGATCTGGTGCCCTCTTCTGGCCTGAAGACATATATTCAGACAGAACACTATATATATAATAAGTTAATAAATCTTTAAAATAAATAAATAAATCTTTTTTAAAAATGCCTTCTGCCATTGTATCTTACATTCGACTCTCAATATCTGCTTCATCCTACCACTATCTTAAGCATCATTACAAACAAGAAAGTATTTGGGAATAATATCAAGGAGACTAGGTTAGACCCCACCTATGGACTCACGCAACCCTCCAACCATAGTCTTTCAACCTAAGTATCCCCTCCCTGTTTCTACTCTTAAGCTCTTAGCAGTTTGTGACATTTAGATTAAGAATGTTTAGTTTAGGTCCTTTGCTCATATACAGCATTTAAAAGAATATGGGTAATAAAAATTACCTATATCATATACATCAACAATGGTAACACATCTTACTTTTACATTGTCATTTCTTAAATTATGAAATGCAGATATTTGTACCATGATCCAGTTGGAGAACAACTTTCATCCCAGATCTTGAAGCTCCACTGAGCAACTGAAAAGTCCACTAGAAAAACATCAGCTTTCCTAAGAATCTTAAAGATTCTTTATTCCAGAGTAGTAGTAACTGATACACAAAACCATTCTTTTTTTTCTGTTTAGATTTATTTATTTTATGTATATGAGTAGACTATAGCTGTCTTCAGAAACACCAGAAGAGGGCATCAGATCCCATTACAGATGGTTGTGAGCCACCATGCAGTTGCTAGGAATTGAACTCAGGTCCTCTGGAGGAGTAATCTGTGCTCTTAACCATTGAGCCATCTCTCCAGCCCCATGAAACCATCCTTGATCATTTCAACAGATCAGGCTTCTGCTTCAACTTCTGCTTCAATTAGCTTGGAAAGTATCTTTGATGAATTGCTACAAAGTCCCTAAGAGCAGGCCAAATCTCAGGTTTCTTGTCTTGTCTTCATTAATCTGCCCTCTGGAGATACTCCAAGTAAAATGTTACTGCTCTCCTGCATGGCAGGCCTTCCATTACTTGAAGCTACCCACCATCTCTTTAGATGAAAGCATTCCTGACCTTTTCAATAATTGTTGTGTCTGTTTGGAACCCACTCACCATCTTGGTCACTTTCCAGGTTATCTAGGTACATCTTAATTGTAGCAGTCTGATATGGCTCAGACTCCCACATAAACTATCAAGTACAGAACAAAACATTCTTTGTACTGGGCATCATGCCTCTTCTAACAAAGTCTAAAATTTCATTACATGTGTACACATTGTAACCCAACATGGCTAGCTCATCTTGAACTTACAGTAAATAAAAACCACTCTTCTCACATATGCCACACTCAAGCTAAATAACCACCTACTATTAGTAGCTCAATTCTGAAATGAATAGTAATTCATATTAAGTCCTATTAGATCGAATCCTAGAAGATTCCATCTTTCCCCTAGCCTCCCCGTCTTCTGTGTACATCTGTAATACGACAGGAAATATCTATCCACATTGATTGGCACACACATGTTGAAGCACTAACCATCTACTGTTTGTTGTCTATGTCTATTGTCATCTAGCTGAGCGGTTCTCAACCTCCCTAATGCTGTGACCCTTTAATAGAGTTCCTCGTGTTGTGGTGACACCCCCAACCATAAAATTATTTTTGTTACTACTCCATAATTGTAATTTTGCTACTATTATGAATCGTAATGTCATCTTTTTGTGATACACAGGATATCTGATATGTGACCCCTGTGAAAAGGCCATTCGACCCCACCCCCAACAAGGGGGAGGGACCCATAGGTTGAAAACCATTGATCTAACTGTTGCTACTCCATTTTATTCTCAAGGTCATTTAAAGGAACTGTCAAATGCCTCAGTGAGGTACACAATTGCTATTGTCTCCTGAGGTCTCTAGAGACAGTGCAGCATAAAGCCGACATCCTTCAGGGCAGCTGGTGCACAAGCGATTGCCAACTTCAGACATGCCACATGTATTAGGCCACTGTAAACAGATGTTATTAAAAAGCAGTTTCAAATATTGTCTTAACTCAAATGTCACAAAGGCAGAGCTCTCGATTGCTTTTTCATTTATGACAAAGACGGTTCTCATGCGTGCATTTTTATGTAACCTGTTCCAGGGTAAATAGCAGCAAAGATGTATTTATTTAACAAGAGATCAATGTCTACTGGGCAATACCAGGCCACCTGATATAAAACTGTACAGTCTCTCTGATAGATTAGTAGACCGATCTATTTAATAGATTTATTGTGCTATAGTAGACTATAAAAATTAGTATAGCATAGCAAAATTACAGTTATGGAATTGCTAGGAAAATATTCTGGAATCTCAGAATTGGGTTCAAATCTTGAGTTTGACACTTGGTAGCAATGCAACATTAAGGAAGCTATCTAGCCTTATCTATAAACAAGGGAACATAAAAATGGTACTACATGGGATACATTCTAGAGCCTTGTCTGGCCTCAGTGGGAGAGGAAGTGCCTAGCCTCACAGAGACTTGAAGTGCCAGGGTTGGGGGGGGAACGTGTACCCATCCCCCCACTCACTCAGAGGAGAAGGGTGTAGGGATGATGGAAGGATTATGGGAGTGGATGACCAGAGGGGGTCAGTGGGGGATGTAAAGTGAATATGTAAAAAAATAAAATAAAATTTAAGTTAAAAAAGTGGTGCCATTGTATAAAGTT
The DNA here is from genome assembly GCF_004785775.1 of Grammomys surdaster. Taxonomy (NCBI): domain Eukaryota; kingdom Metazoa; phylum Chordata; class Mammalia; order Rodentia; family Muridae; genus Grammomys; species Grammomys surdaster. The sequence goes on along the minus strand of NW_021605073.1, from coordinate 437,381 downwards.
GTTATGCTAACAATGACTTTCTTAGGGATTATTGCTATTTCATTGTAACAGAGAAATTAACTATACGACAAGATGGTATTGTGAAATCCATTTTATGGCAGACCATCAGTTTTTGTTTATCATGTTCACGAATAACTTTTAATAGTCAACTCCAGAATATTTTCTGAAATTTGCTTGTTTTAGCCCAAGAACTCTGTCTCTGTCTCCTTCTCTCTCTCTCTCTCTCTCTCTCTCTCTCTCTCTCTCTCTCTCTCT
>NW_021605073.1:411013-437116 GCF_004785775.1 Grammomys surdaster | reverse complement strand
TCTCTCTCTCTCTCTCTCTCTCTCTCTCTCTCTCTCTCTCTCTCTCTCTCTCTCTCTCTCTGTGTGTGTGTGTGTGTGATGCATACACATGTGTGAAGGTACACATAAACCTGTAGAGGACAGAGCAGAGACAGTATCAGGTGTTTCCCTCTATTGTTTTCTGCCTTATTGCCTTGAGATAAGGTCTCTCACTGAAGCACAAGCTCACCTTTGGGATAACCTGGCTGGCCAGCAAGCTTTTGTGATATCTCCACCCCACACTTCAGTTAGAGGCATACATGGCAATGCCTTGCTGTTTACATGGATGCTGGGGATTCCAACTCAGGTCCTCACAATTATATAGCAAGTGCTCTTAACCTTGGGGTCATTACCCCAGCCTCCAGTCTAAGAAGTCCTGAAGCTGGATTTTTGAAAGTGCTGTCTTGAAAAGCTTCCAGTCTATTTGTTCTCAAATACCTCAATACAATTGAAGTTCTATGTTTCATTTCCTATTTGCTGAATACTATGGCCATTAGATGTTGGGGAAAAATATTTTTTTCAAAGGTTGGATTTTGGAAACCCTTGACTTTATTGGTTTAAAGAGCTTTTACCAAATCTTGCTGGGGGGGGGGGGCAGTGAGGGAGTCCAAAACCAAATTCTAAATCCTAAGCCAGCATATATATCACTTGATAAAATTTGTTCCTTCTTCTGTGTGGTCTGGCTGCTGCTTGATGTCTGCCAAATCATATTTCTCCTTTCTATTTTTATAAAATTGCTTTTCCCTCAAGTGTCCCAACAGATTTCTGGGAAGACAGCATAAGAACAGGTTCTTAATTCTTTTTCTTCCTCTAACACATTGACAAAAGTGATAGAAACAAAAATTGGGCAAAACCTGTTAAAATAAAATGGGCAACAGGACTCTCAAGGAATTTCTGGAAAATATGTTGATAGGGTCATATGAAAGGATATTACTAACCTTAGGAAATTCTTTGACATCCTGACGAGTTAAAAAACCCATGGCACAGCCAACTAACCTGGGCCCATGGAGACTCAGAGAGACTGAACCACCAACCAAAGAGCATGCAGGGGCTGGACCTGCTCCCGCCCCCACACACATGTAACAGATGTGCAGCTTTGTCTCCATGTGGGTCCCCTAACAATTGGAGCAGGGGCTGTCTCTGACTCTGTTCCCTGCCTGTGGATCCCTTTCCCCTAGCTGGGCTGCCTTGTCTAGCCTCAGTGGAAGAGGGTGTGGCTAGTCCTGCTGCGACTTGATTGTGAGAGTGTGTGTGTGTGTGTGTGTGTGTGTGTGTGTGTGTGTGTGTGTGTTGGGGGGGTGATGGGAGGAAGGATTTGTAAGGGTGAGACTGGGAGGAGAGGAGGAAGTGACTCTGCAATAGGGATTGTAAAGTGAATATATAAATTAAGGAAAAAGCATCACTCTGAGGTTAAAAAAAGAACCTCATGGCGCAAACCTATTATGACTTAAGGACAAGGTCTGGACGAGAGAAGTACCTGAAGGAACAGTATAATTTCTATCTTATTTATGCCTCCTGGGATTTTTAGAAGAAAACAATATCAAAGTAGAAAGGTCAAACTTTTTACTTTTACTAAATTAAGATTTATGCTAAACATCATTTAGTAGGTAACTCTAGCTATTTGGCTAGAGTTACTAGCTATTTCATGACAAAGTCTAGATTTGAGTCACTTTGTAAATGTAGACATGGGTCACAGGTCTGTCTCCTCTATTAGGCCCTCATAATAATGACTCCATTTTGCTCTGATCTTGACAGAATGTAAAGCACATTCCCTTCTACAAGAGGGCATCAGGCTCAGCCATATTCAAACACTGGGTCTCAAGTTACACGGAGGCCTGCACCAGAGGCGAGAGTCCTTTTATGAAGCAACAGGATTTGTTTCACTGTTTATCTGTTCCTACTACCTGTCCCCACTCATCATAAATGGAAGTGTATATACCTGTACACACATGAAGGAGAAGCCAAAGGAGCAAATGAGGTTTTCTTGGTGAAGCTCTTCTGCTGGGCCTGCTGCTGGCCTAAGCTCCTACCTCATTACCACATGCTGCTGAATGGAGTCAGTTTGCCATCCAGCAAATTTAAGGAGACTCTGACTCTCAGTAACTGAACAGAGAGCAAATCAGGCTATTCCTTCTTGATTCAATGGTGACAAAGTGCATACATTGTTCAGTAAACGAAAAGAACCCTAAATAAAAAGAGACTACAAGAAAAAAAAACCTGCAATAAAATAATACAAACTATATCACATGAGAGGAATAACAGCTAAAAGTAATTTAAATTGAGGCCAACATACAGGTGTTTTCTTTAAAAAAAAAAAACTATACAGTTGGGGGAATAATAGATTTAATAGGCACAGATCTTTTCTGTAATTACACAGCATACTTAAAATATATACATTTGGCAAAGCTCAAGGATTCTGTTCCTTGAATGTTTTGAATAAACGTATCTGCTTAATTGCCTGAGCCAGGCCTCAGACAGCATCCAGCTTCTCATGTGGTGACAGATTTACTGCTAGTCTCCTATGCCCCCAGTTTTAGTATTTACTTCTAAAATCATTCCCATCATTAAGTTAAATTTATTACTTTAGGCCATCTCTGTGTTGATCTCAAATCCTCACTACCACAGAGCACAGAGATAATAAATTACCATTTCCTAAGCTGCTGTTCTGAGAAATATGGATGGACCAAATACTATTGGGTATATTTTTTAAAAACTATTTAAAAATAATCATGGCCAATATTTACTGTACACCGAGTCTTACCAGGAATCAAATGTTCAGAATTTTGCACTTAACTGGCCATCTCCCAGAGAACTGTTTCTTCACAAAACAGAATTGCTGCAGCAAACACATTCTGACTACAGAAAAAAAAAAAAAGAAAAAAAAGCAAAAGCTTCTCTCATCCTTATTAGCACTGCTACATACTGTGCAGCACATGCAATTAGTGCCCATGCTATACATTTGACAGAGGGCATTCAACTTACCGTTAATAGATGAGCTTAACAGGAAAAAGCCAAAAAAGCCAACCAGAATTTCATGAACTAGGTGCTAGTAATTGTTAATCTAAAATAACGTCTGAAAATAAATTTTCTGTAATAAAATGACCACATGAGCACACTAGAAGCTCCCATTAGTAGCACAATGTGCTTCCTAGTAAAGTACGGAGGAGTGCAAATAGCAAGCTAGTCAGTGAGATCCTGCTTTTAAAAATCCTCCCAGTACCCTATCCCACACCCCAACCAAACAAACCATATAAACCAACATATTGTTTCTAGCAATGAATACTATAGTTTCCCACATTTTTTCTATTTAAAATAAACCCAGCCACCCACATTCCTGATATACTGGTGTGTGTGTGTGTGTGTGTGTGTGTGTGTGTTATGGGGGATGGGGAAAATACTAATTAATAATTGGTTAACCTTTGGGGGCAATAAATTAGAACATCTAAATTTGCAAGTCAAAAATAATTTCCCGTAGAACACCACTGTTAAATAAACACTTGTGAGGGGAGCTAACCCTTCCAGATGTGATTCTAGGGCCAAAAGGCAAAAAGAAAGAGCTTTCTCCATTTTTTATTATTTTTTTATTTTTTTAGTCATTTTAATGCATTTTTCCCTGTGCACAAGAGAAATAACTGATAGAGCCAAAAGATACACTTTCCTTTATACATAGCAGTTAAAAGTAATGCAAACATCACATGACACTTCCAGTAAAAGTTACATTTCCAATTACAAATCAAAATGCATATGAAGATCTCTTCATGGGAGAAGCTGAGGAACTCTTAGGTAAAAAGCACTTTCCTGGCGTCACTACACTGATCCTTCAGGCTGCACAAAGATTAAGGTCATATACAATCAATCTGCAACTGTTGACACAATGTTACACTGTAAGTTTTCTGTACAATTAATGTATACTTAGAGAAACCAGGATAAACATTTCTACTATATTTTAACTGAACTTGCCTAGCCAACATTTTCACTGAGAAATTTATCAAATATGCTGTAAGATTCTACAAAATTGTGAGACATACCTAACTTCAGGAATATTTCTTATATCCTTTCTTATTTTGGTTACACATATTCTGCTTGGAGATTCTACAGTAGGACTTCTAGATGTACAATTCCAATTGTGCTTGCTGTACTGTGTACAAATAGCAAAAACGATCAATGAATGGTATAAATCTTACAGCATTTGCTAGCAAAAATACATGCCAAAGTCACAATAAGCAATATTTTACCACAAATTAGAGAGCTTCAAATAATTTGCTTCTGTTTTTTTAATATCTTCATTCTACATTAAATTACTATCATAGGCTAATGTTTAAAATGCAAATAAACTGGACATCTGTAGGACAAAACTTGTTCACCCAACTGTGAAAGCTGATACCTGTTTCCAAAAATCACAATAAATGCAGAATAAAGAGAAGTGTTTGCATGCAACACCTTTGAGTGAAACAGTATTGATTCCCACCATTCAAATCAGAGAAGGAAAGAAATAAAAAGAAGAAAAGAAAGGAATGAAGGAAGGAAGGAAACAAAGAGGGGAGAGGGCAGGCTGGAAGGGAAGGGAGAGGGTGGGTGGGAGGGTAGGGGGAGGGGGAAGAGGAGGAGGAGGAGGAGCAGGAAGGGAAGGGAGGGACTCCACCTTAAAATGCATCCTATTAGATTTATACGTAGACAGATTTAAAAGAATCAAAATAAAAGTAAAGCACGATTTTGTGAGTTTAAAGATTTAAGAGCCATTATCAAAAATAAGATACATTTTTTCAAGGTACAGAAACGTAATTAGGATGGCTGAGAGCCCAGCAGCCTCTCAATGGCCGCGTTGATGTCGCCTCCTGTTGCTATTAGGGCCTGCAAGTTTGCTTCGCGGTTTAAGAACCCCATGGCGCTGAGCTGTTCCAGTTGCTGCTGAAATCTCACTTCAGGATTCGGCGGCTGTGCAGGGCTTCCTCCGGCGAGAGCCTGCACCATTTGCTGAATGAACTGCTGGTTGGGTCCAGATTCCGATGTTGGACTTATGGTTTCAGTAGGTGCAGAGCTGGGCACAGTGGTTACAGGCGGGATCCCGGTGCCGGTGGAGCCAGGGGAGCTTGCAGGGACAGTGGGTCCTATAGGCCCGATTGGGCCTATGGGGGTGAAAGGAACTATAGGGCCGATGGGCCCTATGGGAGTGACTGGGCCCACAGGGGTTATGGCGGTTCCCAGCACTCCCACCCCCACACCTGGAGTGAAGCTTGGAATGAGGCCAGGTGCTTCAGTGGCTAGAGTCTGTAGCCCCTGCTGGATCTGCAGTAGCGCTTGCATCGCTCTCGGGTTTGACATGGCCGAGGAGGTTTCTGGACTCTGCATCTGCTGCAGGAAACCCGGGATCTGTGGACGAATCTGCTCCTGCAGCTGAGGATTCCCAGTAAACAGTGGGCTACTCAGCATCATCTGGGCTGCCATATCTGGATTCTGGCTCAGCGACTGCATCATGCTTCTCAAGTAGGGTGCAGACAGCATATTCTGAATCAGCTGGGGATTTTCAGTTATCTGCTGCAGCAGGCTCTGCATTCCCGGGGTGCTGAAGATGCTAGCCACATAATTAGCTGCAGCCATGGTGTTTGCAGGGTTCCTGGTCCTGCCAGACCTACTGCCACTGCTTGTGGTCGTGGTGGTGGTGGTCGTCGAAGTGGTCTGGGTAGTTGGTGGTGGTGCCCAAGGATTGGGCAGCGGATCTCGGTTCTCCGTGCGGGAAGGCTGAGTACCTTCCCCTGAGGTGGAATTGCTCCCCGTCGCAAACGGATTGCCTCCAAACTGCTCCTGTGCGGCATTCAGCATGGGTTCTTGAATGTCAGTGTACATGCGCCGCAGAGCATTGTAGCCACCTGGGAGGCTTTCGAGATTACTGAGCGCCAGGTCTTGATTTCTCATCATCTCTTGCATCATGGCAGGATTCCTGGCGATTTCCAGCGTCTGCCTCATTATATCTGGGTTGTTCAGTAGGTGGCTGATCTCTGGGTTTCTCTGGATCAATTGTTGCATCTGTGGATTGGCCATGATGAGCTGCCTCATCAGATCAGGATTCGAAAGCATGCTCTGAACAAAGGGATTTTCCATGATCTGGATCATCATCTCAGGGCTGGCCATGAGCTGCTGCTGCATCTGGTTCTGAAGCTCGGTGAAGTTGGGCGAGTTCAAACCCAGGTTGCTGAGGGTGGGAAGGTTTCCCAGCAAGGAGCTGCTATTATTTGTGGTAGTAGGTGTGGAGCTACTCCTGGTAGCTGATGATGTCGTCGGCGCCGTTGCCGCCGTCGCCGTGGTGGTGGTCGTGGTCATCGTGCACGTTCCCGCAGTCGTGTTGGGCTGCGTGGTGGCCTGGCTCTGCGGACGGTTCTGGTTTTTGATAACCAGGTGAACCGTCAGTCCATCATGGATGCCATGCTGCATCAAGGTATCTTGATCTTTCAGGATTTTTCCGGCGAAAATCAGCACGAGCTGATCGGTCTGCGATTTGAAGCGTTTAGAAATCGCTTCCTTGAACTGCTGCACGGTGCTATTCTCGGGCACCGCGAACTCCTCCTTCTCCTTGGGGGTCTTCACAGTGACTTTGATGATTTTGGGCTCGGCCGGCGGGCTGGCCGCGCCGCCTGAGGCCGCCGCAGCAGGGCCGCGGGAGGGGCGCGGGGGGCCGCTGCTCTCGCCGTTCTCAGCCATGGCGGCCGCGGTGACGCAGGCTCACAGGGAAGGCGCTGGCGAGCGAAGAGGGCGCGAGGGAAGGAGGCGCCGCGGTAGCGGACTGGGGCGGCCCGGCGGGCTGCGCGGAACACAGTACCTCAGGGATGGATGAAGGCTGCGGCTCCTCCCGGTCGTAGGCTGCGCGCTCGCTCGGTTCGGTGTAGGCCTCGGCTGAGGGCTGAGAGAGCGGGTCCTGCAGGCCGTCTCCGCCGCCGCCGCCTTGTGATCTGCCCGCGCGCACTCCCAGCGACTCCTGCAGCTGCGGCGCCCGCGCTCCTGCCCCGCCCCGCCCCCGGCCGCGCCCCGCCCCCTGCTGACGCGGCGCCAGCCCAGCGAGCGTCTCGCGGCCGAGCGCAAAACTCCTGCCCTGCAGAGGGGGGGGGGCGAAGGGGGGGGAGAGGCCGAGGGAGGGAGAAATAAACAAAGAGAGGGGGGAAAGAGAAGGAAAAGGAAGGAGGCTGGAGAGAAAAGCGAGGGGGACCGAGGCGAGGCGGGCGAGGCGAGGGGGGGGGGGGGACGGGAGGAGGAAGAGGGGAGGCAGCTTCTTTAGCAGACGCTGAAAGACCAATGGAGAATGTGGGTTCGCAATCTGGGAGGCAGTGAAAGGATGAAAGCCTGAATTGAACCGATCCCAGGCAAAGGACGAAAAATGAATAGTAAAGAACTCTGACAAAGCAAAAAGGGAGAACGAGCACCCGGGTGGGGGAAGGGAAGGTATGGCGGGAGCGAGCATTTTACAAAAGAAGCCGAGAAACGGCCAACGGGCTTCTGAAAATATGAGGCTCGCTCCTCATCAAAGGGATTCGAATAAAAACAATGAGATTTTTCCTTCGGGTTTATCATATTGGCAGCTATGAAAGAGAACGTTAAACCTTGTTGACCGGGAGCCGAGAAAATGCACTCTCATGCTAGTCGTAGTATGAATTGTTGTAAGCCGGCAGTTTGAAAATACAAATGGACATTTTAAGCATTTGCACCTTTGTTTAGAAAGACCTAATAATCTATGCGAAAAGCATATGTATGCTACATATAAACAACGTAGCATTTAAAAACATAGCGTTTAGCTAGTTAAACGTGTCTGTAGCAGGAATACTATGATTTTGCCATACAATAAAATAATCCCTGTGTCTAAAGATGGTGGCTAATTCACGTAGTATTACGTGTCTCTAAAAGAATACATTAAATGCACTGTAGTTAGGAGGAAATAATAGACGATATTTGGGTTTATATTTTCTATGGATTTTCGGTTTTCTTAACAAATGGAAGCAATACAGTCGTGTAGGTGTCAGTATCAAAAAGCTTGTAGACTGTTTGTGTGAAAAATAAATCTGAAAGGCTATACTCCATTGTGATAAAGGTACTTATTAGTAAGAGCTGAAACTGTGAATAATTCTTATTTTCTATTTTTATAAGATTTTGAATTTGATGGATAAATATGCATTGAATTTATGATTTTTAAAAACTATAAACATATTTTCAGACAAGACAAAAGTAAAGGTAAAGATTAACAGGCACACACAATAGTCATGGCAGAAATTGACATAATCATTATGGATTAAATAAAGAAAATAAAAATGGAGTATTACTGATATAGAAAACCTGAATTATAGAAGAAATAATTCTGAAATCATTTATTTATTTCTCTTGCTTTGAACACAGAAAATCCCTTCTGCCATACAAAAGCCTAGAGATGATTTAACAGCACTTCAAAATCATTACGTCACTGTACCTCAATAAATCTCATTGTAAAACAAAATACAGGGTCATTATATCCATGAACTAGTACAAAAATGACTATATGTATGAGGTCTCATGTTAATATAATATACAATGAAAAGTGAACTTGCTTGAAATACATATCAAAGCATAATTAATTGACACACATCAGATGTAAATATCTATGGTGTTTAAAACATATATACATATATACATATATAAAATATTCTATTAGCTAGAGGGGCTGGGCTGCGGCTCACTGATGGAGCACATGCCTGCCGTGTGTGAAGAGACCCTGGGTTCAATTCCTAGTACTGAAAAATAAAACCAACAGAAAGTAAATGTACAAGAGGCAGTCATCCTAAACATCTAACCACAAGGAAGAGAAAACGGTACAGGATTCAAGACAATGACTAAACGGAATTAGAGTTGAAGCTATAAAAATGGGCTTTGTCTCTAAAATAGAAGCCAACATGAAAAGCTACCAGCAATGCCTGATTTTAGAGAGTGGCAATTCACATCTGTTACAATGTGTTTAACTTTTCTGAAAATAAAGAGAAATTTAATATTATATTATAGGTGATCTTTAATTACTCCTAAAGGTAAATGCTATTAACAAAAATGGGGAAGAAGAAAACACTTAAAATTTAAAGAAGGCTGAATACTTTTGAGACAGTACGAATTGAAATTCTTAGTAGAATGGAATTGATAAGCATAATTATAACGAGAATATATATCTCAATAATTACCACAAGATTCCCCTATAGGTAGTTTAAGGAACTTGGTACTAATAGAAATTTCTAGGCCCTATCCCAAGCCAACTGAAATAAGTGCTGAACAAGAATCTGCATTTTTTTTAGCAGGTCCATGTTTAATAACATTTGATTTATGGGGTATTATGTGAATAAATTCAGAGTCAAATTTATACATTTTAAGACTTTAAATATCAAATAATAGCAAAAATAAGTGTATTAGACATTCAAATAGAGAGGAGAGCAGAGAAAACAGAAAGAGGTACCTGACATGCCAGCCATAAAAGAAAACCAGCAAAGATCAACAAACAATATATCACTCCCTTCATCCTTTTCTCTTACCCTTCTTTTTTCTCTTTCTGCCATATTTTTCTTTTTGTGAGATACTAGAAAGACATTTTATCTTGTTTAAATATGAAAGCAACGGAACATACCATCTATAAAACTGTAAAAGAGCTGAGCCAGACCATACACAAGGTCCCAGGTTCTATTCCCAGCACCACAAAAATCAGTAAGTAAAGATTTGAAAGACAGTGTAGTGCTGGACATTGACACAGTTGCTACAGAATGCCTAAGCCTGCTCTTCATAAGCATAACCTGAATTACTTTTCGTAGCTATGGCAGGGAACAAGAACTTCATATTCCTCTGGGAAATGAAGGCCAACTTACAGTGAAAGTATATGAAAACATTTAGATAATATTACTGAGCACTTCTACCTTTATGATTGTATCCTAAAAAAAAACCCCTAAGTCCTGCATTAGTAAAATGCATTGTCTTCCTGGAGTGGATCTACAGAACCCAAAGAAAATTCTGATCATTCTTCATTCTTGTGGATACACATGGCAGAAAAAAAATAATAATAATTTCATTACAACTAGAGAAACAGTTGTGTACTGAGGGCAAAATTTGAGACAATTAGACTGGAATAAAAAGTCCATCACAGTCACCGATTGCTGTGTGATAGTATTAGAGCAATACAATCATTTCTCTATAGTGTAAGTTCTTTACCAGCTACAATGGGACTAAGAAACATGCTCTTAGAAGCTGTGCTAGTTCATGAGAGTGAGACAGACAGGGAAACAGAGATAGACAGAGACAGAGAGACAGTGACAGAGAGAGAAACAGACACAGAGAGGGTAATTCCTCTGTTATATATCCCTCTGGGAAAATAAGAACAATAAAATACATTTACTCTTGGCAAATCAAATTACACAATTAAATCTAAAAATATCAAGCGACACAAAAGAGCAAATATACAATTTACTTAGCGCATAGTCTGCTCTGGGGTTATATTTTCTACTTTGACGCTCGTTGCAATCTTCTAATAATTTTTTGCTTTGTTCATTTACTTTACATATAAATAAGTAATGTGCAAGTCAGGCTTTCTTGAATGCCCAGAAATTCTAGTGCTGCATATCCACTTTAATCTCTGGGATGTAAGTTATGAACTGGCAATTCATGGGCTGGCTTCGGCCTGCCAACACCTAAAACTTGGCAAATGTCCCAAACAGAGATTTATGACTTCAGTTTCAAAACTAGATGATCTGGTTACATTGAGTTCATACCATGCCATAATTTGCCTGGAGGTGAATAGTGGCTGCATTCTTTAGATAAGGTGTGAATGCTGATTTGCTAGTGGATATCACAGCTGCTTCATTGATTTTCTTATTTGGTTGGGCCTCCACAATTCAGAATGTTTGATGCTTTTAGTAGGAGCCTCTGTTTTGCTTTCTTTTACTCTGTCTCTTAAAAGCTTAAAGCCATGAAGCGCTGGAGTAAACTGCACAAGACCAAGAAGATAACTAGTTCACTTTCTTGGAAGGGTGTGATAGTTACGTTAAGGCGAATATAATTATGTCAGTAAGGAGCGCATAGTGTCTCTTGGTGATGATGGTAATGATGGCTATTATCTTTCCTCCAAATTATGTATTCACAGTTTTTCTCATCAGAAGTATATGATTTTGAAGAAAACTGGAACTTGAAAAAAACTAATGAGCTGAAAGTGAATATCTGCCTCCCTGTGTTTCGTAGAATAGGATTTTGTGTTACAAATAACGCAAGAAACTGAAATGGCCTTCATGATGGCCTTCAAAAAGAATTTAGAATTAAGTTTGCTCAATATTTACAAAATCTGGCTCCAGCTGCATATGTGGCAGAAGATGGCCTTGTCTGGCATCAGTGGGAGGGGAGGCCCTTGGTCCTGTGGAGACTTGATGCCCCAACATAGGGGAATACTTGGGTGGTGAGGTGGGAGTGGGTGGGTGGGTTAGGGAGCATCCTCATAGAAGCAGGGGGAGGTGGATGGGATAAGGGGTTTTCAGAGGGAAATCAGAGAAGGGGGACAACATTGAAATGTAAATAAATAAAATAACCAACAAAAAATTTACAAAATCAATGGGAGGTTGAAAGAAAAAGAGAGAAAAAGAGGGGGAATTCTTAGATTAAAACATTAAAATAAAAATAATGTGGAGGGCTGGCTAAGAAGAAGAAAGTGTTTTCTAGTAGAGTAGAAATGAGTAAAACTGGTTTTTTTCCCAATCTGATTCACACCCATAAAGAAGACAAAGTAGAAATACCCAGATAAGACAATCCTACAATTTTAGTGGTCATCCAAGTATAATATCTGTAAGAATAGAACAGCATCTGTAGGAGATTCTGTAGCCATGAAAAATACTCTGGGGATGGCAACAGAAAATTCAAACTCTCATACTGATGACAAAAAACAAGTTGAGTCAGGAGGTCTCTAACCTGTATCATTCAAGGCAATAGTCTATAAAGCTATCAGCGCAGTCTTTTAAAAAGAAGAAGGACACAGACAATTTTAAAGCAAACATTTTTAGGTACTCAGCTTTCATAGATCTTGTGATGGTTTGTATAAGCTTGGCCCAGGGAGGGGCACTATTAGGAGGTGTGGCCTTGTTGGAGCAGATGTGGCCTTGTTGGGGTAGGTCTGTCACTGTGGGTGTGGGCTTTAAGACCCTCATTCTAGCTGCCTGGAAGCCAGCCTTCTTCTAGGAGCTTTCAGATGAAGATGTAGAACTCTCAGCTCCTGCAGCACCATGCCTGACTGGATGCTGCCAGGCTCCTGTTTGATGATAATGGACTGAACCTCTGAACCTATAAGCCAGCCCCAATTAAATGTTCTCCTTATAAGAGTTGCCTTGGTCATGGTGTCTGTTCACAGCAGTAAAACTCTAACTAAGAAATTTAAAATTGAACTGCTAGGATAAGTGCCTGAAGGCAAGCCATCTTCTTTTGCAATTAGTCTTTCCTCACTTTACAAAGTCAAGACATCTTTCAGTTACATACTGACAGTTTCACTACAGTTCATTTCATATTGCCTCCATATGTAAAAACCCCAGGGGAAACAAACAAAGAGACCTTTTGAAATATATATTGGTGTACATATTGAAATGACTCTGATAACTACATAATACATCCTTATGCAAATGGCAAAACTGAGTTGTTAACTGATAGAATCATTAAAATAGTTAATAATGATAGATCATTATATTGGCTTTAGCACATTGTTTGGAAAGAAAACAACGAAAGGTTATTGTTATGACAATGTATTAATATCCCCATCTATTTAGTAACAGATTCCATATCTTATATTTTTGGTTGTGAGCCTAGCCTTTAACGGCTGAGCCATCTCTCCAGCCCCAGATTCCATATCTTATATTCACAAAAATAAGTAATTAAAATACTGTTAGCAATTTATGTTAGGTTATACTATAATAAAAATAGCCTCCAAGGGAATTTCTAATTAAACTTACATTTTATTTTTAACATTTTTCAAACGATGGTAATAATCATATTTTTGGCTGTTTGTATACTTTCAATAATTATAATGCTAATACAGAACATCTTAATCCTTAAATTTAAATTTAGTGGTTATAATTGTTACAGTAGAGAAATAAAAGTGGATTGGTTGATGAAACACTGAAATAAAAACTAGATAAAATTAGGAGAAGATTTTTGGAGGGAGAAAAAATAAATTGCAAAAGGAACAATATTAAATTTCTAACTCCTCAAGAGTAGTCAAATAATGTATTTTAAACATGATGGATGTGCATCTCCAATTGCTATAGCACTAAAAGCCTGTTAGATATATATGCAACTGATGTAACATTTTATTTCAAAATATTTGTATTCATAATATCACACAAATTGCCTTAAATTTTAATTATAATATCTGTAACATTCTTCAAATTAAATGTGCACACACACACACATGACAAATGTTAGGTGTCAACTTAAATATGCATTAAGGTATATGTAGTTTATAAAAATTCTTCTGAGGGCCACGGGAAAAAATATTTGAAGATTCAAAGATTATCTTGTATACTGTGGACCTCTGCTTTACAGATCCAGATGCTGACTCATGCCATCAGGCAGGATTACGTCACACATGACGTGCAGGTGAGAGGAAATTAAATTCTTAATTTTCATTGAGATCCAGCATCGTGATACCTCTGCAAGTGTTCATCTCATGCTTTCAGTGAACTTTCCCCCTGCAAAACCAAAGGGAAGCTTAAGGAAAATTAAACAAGAAAGTGATGGCTCATTGATTGCCTGCTAAACATATATTGTGACTCCAGCACATGATTACTCAGAGAAGACTGATGCAAAATGAAGGATGCTTGATGGGTTTAGTGGGATGGTCGCTGAGTAAGCCATGATTCACAACCAAATTTAATGGCACAAATCTATTCTAGTGATGGATCTTCTAGCCAAGATGATTTTGTTTACAGGTTAGAAATGCTAGACACTGAATAGGTAAGACATGTTATATACTTGAATCCTGCCACTGTTAACTCTGGCTACCTAATTTTCCTTATGTGTTTTTGTGGCTCATTCCTTCTTGGAATGTTAATGCAATAAGATATTTATGCCTTTGAGGTCTGAGTCATTCTGTATCTTCACGAGACTTTGCATATATTTTTATTGGTTAATAATCTACTTTTCCTACAATTTAATTCTCAGAAACATTGAAATAAGTTTTAATTTTTTTAGCTCTTGATTTAGGCTTTGGTGAAAGGGAACCTTATAATAGTCTCTTATTTTAGAAAACAAGCAGGCAAAAAAAAACAAGAATAAAAGCGAAAAGAAAAAAATCTCATAAAACACACTAAAGAGTTAGAGAAGGAGGCATAAAGTTAGATGGGTGAGGAGGTCGGAGGGTCTGGGAGGAGATAGGGAGATGAAATCATAATCAGAATATATTGTATGAAAACAATTTCTATCCCATAAAAGAAAAATAAATGAATGAAATGAAAAGAAATCACTTCAATGTGGCAGAACTCAATCAACAGCATCACTTTTATTGTATTAGCATATCATACCATCCACATAAAGTTGTAATTATTAAAGGACTGAATAATTTTATCAAACAATAGGCCCCTACTTGTATTGCTTCTTAGGAAGAACAGCATCTATTAAATAAGGAATCCAGTCTTTTTTCTCCTGGTAGAAGTTAATAAATTAATAACAGATTGTTTTGGTGGAAGCTCATCAGGTTGTGATGCCAAGTAGAATACACAATAGCATATATACATTCAACACATGTAGGGAAAAAGTTAAATGTAAAATCTCTCATAATATTTGTCCATAATTAAAGAGCAAGAAAATCTGGTAAATAGACATTTGAAAGAATAGTAGAGAGGAGATAAACCTTGCTTGTTGAGAGAAAACTATAAAGAACTAAACAGAAACATTGAAAAAGCAAGCTTCTGTGAAGAAATGTAGCCAGGATACATTGGTCAACATAAGCGTATTAGATGATGTTGACACAGGCAAGATAGAGTGACAAAGTCTATTTTAATGGCAATGCCATTGTAAGTGGGTCTTGAGGTCCAAAGCACAGGTATGATGGGTAGAGATACCTTTGGGGATCTAAAAGAAGAGGGTACAGGCACCATTCTAAGAAACCAGGTTAAACACAAATATGTCACAGTTTTGTACCTGCTTCCAGATTAGGGGACCACTCCAGTGGTTATGAGGCCAAATCAGAAAAACGATTTTTCTTGGATTTTTAAAAAAGATGTTATTGGTTCTGCTCAATATAACATAACAGAAAATACAAATGAGTAATTTTTTTCTTTTTATAAGGTCAGCTAAAATCTGCTTTCTGAATGATCTGAAGGATCCAAGTTCTGTGGCCTTGAACTAAGGGTTGTAAGATGCTGGGGGATTAAAGATGATGCGCAGAGAGCTGCAGGTACACACACCATACTTTATTCCATCACGCTGTCAGGCATCCAGATACAGGTGGACACAAACAAGTTGCACATAAACGGGTGCACACACCCAAGTAGGCTTGTGAACTCGAAGGTTAAAGACTAAAGGCCTCCGGCCTACAAGGTCACATTCCTACAAAGCCCAGACTAAATGGAATTCTGCCAGGAATGTAAGAGATTGTATCACTCTTTACTTTGGGGAAAGATCTGGTATCAGCCATTTTGTAATAATTCATATTGCTCCCCCCGCCCCGTCAAGAACTGCCATCTTGACTTGTATTGGATGTCTATAACAGTGTCATGTTGTTTAAATGTAAACTGGCCCTTACATCTCTCTGTTCTCTACAACGTCTCATAAAATGAAGCAGCCATGATAAGGAAGAAAGATGACAAAAGCTAATTTTAGGCATTTCGTTATTCATCTAAACAAAGGAAAAATCAAATGATTCTTGGGACATTCCAGTTATCCAAGTATGAATAAAGGAATGAAGACAATAAATGAAAGGATGCAATTGGTGATGGTAGCAAGAATAATGAGTCAGAGTATTTTAGTAAATATAAATTTTACGTAGAGCCAGAAGTTTGCAACTATGAATGTAGACTTTGAAGACTTACACTTTCTTTTTACGAGTTTACATGAGTAACAATTGTGAGGGCAACGTTTTGTAGATTTGAAATTTCAGGGGGGGCTTGTAGCTATGCATCAGATTTTTGGAAACATTACACATAACTTTCTAGAAGACATAGAGAATCTAATATGTCTCATGAATGAAAGTGATTAATGGCACAAGACAGTTATGATACTAATTAAAGTGATAATTATGATGCCTGGCTGATCGTTAGGTAAGGGACAGGAATTAATTCATTACATCCTCTCAAGGATGTATTAGCAGTTACTCATTATCTTTATTTGATAAATGAGATAAACAGGATATGGAGCTGTTAAGTCACTTGCCCAAAATGTACATACAGTAAACAGCAGAGTGACCCAGGAACTTTGAGTAAAATTAGCAGGCAATTGTAGAAATTGATTTTCAATTGCTTATGAGAGACATTATACAATAGTCCAATACTAAAAGCACTGGCATAAAGAAGATGTAAATTAATACTATCTATGTAGCTATTGAGATAGGACACTTAAACAGTTAGGAACTGCCTTACAGCATGTGTGTAGTGCTCCACAAACACATCTGCGCAACCAATACCTGCGTCAGGAAACAAAATTATTATGTATTAGCAGCTGCTTAATAGCACATGCTCTACTCCTTTCTAGGCAGGACCTTCTCCAAAGATAAACACCATACTAATTTCTAGTGCTGTGGATTAGATTGTGTCTGTTGGGAATTTTACATAAATGCAGTCAATCAGTATGTGTTGCTTAGTGTTTGCCATCTTTTACTTGGCTTTTGGTGTGCCAAATTCATGCCGGTTGCCTGTACCTGGAGTTCATGCCTTGTAATTTCTCAAAGGGAACACTTTTAAAGATTTCTTCTGAAAGCTTCATGTGTAGCTTTTTTTTATCTGTACCATGTATGTTCCCCAAAATAGCAGGATGGTTTAAATACAAATAGTCAATTAGCACACTAAAGAAAAACAAGTTTTTGAAATCAGTTAAATTTTGGTAAGTCTGGAGTTTATAATATTTATCATAAAATATTATACCCAAAGTTATTTTCCCATTAGCTCTAAACATATTCCAACATGTAGTGTTTATGTTTGTGCATCTTACTTTGATTTAGAAGAACTGCATTTATATAGTTTTTTTTTTGCATAAAACCTGGCTTTATAGTTTCCTCAACCTAGTAATCAATATTTTTAAAATTAGTGCTACATAGCCTTGTTATTTTATGTCTCCCATGTTGCACCGATAAGCAGAGAATATGAAACTCTGATGAGAAAAAGTAGTAAAGTTTTAGAGGCTCACAGAGAGGAAAAGAGTAACAGACAAGTGGAACCTCTGCAGCGGGCACACTGATGATATGTATGTCTGCTTGAAGGAGTGGCCTTGGAGATGAAAAACAAGGGGTGGGAGCTCCTGTTACAGAACAAGAAGGCCCTACAACTTAGAAGAAAGAAGATAGTGTCCAAACAGGCAGCTCATTGTGCCCTAAAGACCTAGGAAACTGTCCAAATTAAATACAAAATAGCTACTGGTCTTGTTATGAAAAAAAAATGTAACCTTGAAGAGACATATTTGGCAGTTATTCGGGCCTGCATGATTTGGTTTTTAAAAAGCACGTGTCAGCATAATTTTAACTTAAATGAGTTTCTTGGTTTTCTCAAAAATTCTCAAGATAATATGTTGAATGTTTATTATGCTATTTTTCCATTTCCTCTAACACAAGTGATCTCATTTAAAACTCAGATGGGCTCTATGTGAAAGACATCATTATTAATATTATGGAACTGAAGAAACTAGAACACAGAGGCTAAGTGCCTGGTCTTAAGTCACAGCAAAGTGAGAGAACCTGGTTCAGAACCCATATTCTAATTTTATTTATTAATATTTAGATTATAGAAGTTTTCAGGAAGTCAGGTGGGCGGGGCATGCAATTGGGAGAGAGGGCATTTGGGAGTTCCAGCAATTGGGAGACAGAGGTAAGTGGATGTTTGTGAGTTCGAGGGTAACCTAGTTTACAGAGGGAATTCCAGGACATCCAAGAGTACACAGAGAAGCTTTGTCTGGAATAAAACAAAACAAAACAAAAAGTTTTCAGGGAACAATACAAATTAGATAACATAGTATATAATTACCAAACCAGAGTAGTTAACATTTTCATTTTCTTAAATATTTTTCATATTAACAAAAATAAACATATTAATGAATTATAATATATTTCAATAGATGTATGTAATATGTATGGTCCAAACCAGAGTAATTAGTAATTTCATTTCACTATCATCATTTTGCGTATGGATGATTCAAGTTCGTCTCTTGTAGTTATTTATAATATATGTACTAAATTATCGTGAATTAAATATTTCACAGTGCCACAGAAAACTCGAACTGTATTAATGTCATCCAACTGTGCTTTGCTACTTGTCGTGCAAACTCCATCTCCAATTCCACATTCATTCCAAGCCGGAGCAGTCACTAAGTCTAAGTTCAAATAGACTTTTTCTTTAACATCCACATATGCAGGAGAACATGTGAAGAGAACATGCGCAATTTATCTTTTCCTGACCTCTTTTAGTTTCCATATGACCTCTAGGTTCATCCATTTTACTGAAACTAATAAAATGTTGGCTTATTTTTTTACAGTTGAATAATATTTCTTTGTATCCCTTTTATTTGTGTCATTTTGTTTGGTAGAAAGTCTGGCTTTATGGTTTATAATAATCTGACACTTGCTACTTAGTTTAGGCTGACCTCAGTTTTGTGATCGTCCCACTTGCATCTTCCAAGTCCTTGGATGACAAGCATATGCCACCATGAAGGTTGCATGAAGTCTAAAACTCAGTTTCAGTCATATGGCCATTTAAACTATACTAATTCTGGGGGTCCAGAAATACTGGAAGGAAGTTCATCTCCTGATATCCTCCTGATTTTCTTTCTTCAATTTTTTTTATACTTTTCACTGCAGAAGTATTTTATATCACTGTCTACTTTTAAACCAACATGTTTATCATTTTTGAAAATATTGGAAATTGTATTCTTTTCTAATTTGTTTCTCAGTGAGTTCGATATTGGTATATAGCAAAAGTACATTTTTTGTGTTAATTTTGTACCCGAGTATGGTAGATTGAATGAGATGCCCCCCATAGGCACATGTTTTAATACTTAGTCCCTAGTTGGTGGAGCTGTTTGGGAAAGATTAGGAGGTGTGGCCTTGTTAGATGAGGTGTCATGAGGGGGGAGGACTTTGAGGTTTCCACAGACTCTTGCCATTTTTAGTCTCTGTCAGACTCTCTCTGTCAGTCTCTCCAGCTCTCCCTCTCTACCTCCTACTTGTGGATCAAGATAAAAGCACCCAGCTGCTGCCCCAGTGCTGGACCTGCCTGCTGCCAAGCTCCTAGCAATGATGGGAATGAACTCTAGTCCTTCTGAACCTGTAATCCCAGAATAAAAATCTTCCTTCCATAAATTGCTTTGGTCATAGTGTTCTATCACAGCAATAGAAAAGTAATTGCACTTTAAGTCTTACTAAATTTGTCAGGTCGAAAGTCTTTTGATGAACTTCTAACAGGATATTATTGGAAAATAGGGAAATTTATTTACTACTTCGCTACTTCTATCTTTGTATTTCTTTATCTTGATTTATTGTCCAGGCTAAAGTACCACATTAAACAAAAGTGGTAAAAATAGCAACCTTGCCTCCTCCTGGTTTTAGAGAAAAGACTTTTATGTTTTCCTCATCCAGTCTATTTTGGGAATATGAACCTGTTTTATGATGTTAGATGCAATTTTTCTCTTCCTACTCTTTTGGGATTTTTATAACAAATAGTGTAAATTTTTTCAATGACGTTTCTTCATCTATTGCCATGGTAATGTTACGCTTGTTGTTGATTCTATTTCTACTCTACATTGTGTTTACTGCTTTTTATGTTAATCCATCCTTTCATCCTAGAATGAAAAGATCTTGCTTATGGTGTATGATCCTTTTATTGTGTTCTTGAATTCAGTTTGCAATTATTTTTGTGAGTATTTTTGCATCTATATCCATCAAGGATATTGGCTTATACTTTTGCTGTGTTCTTTATATGTTTTCTTATGTTCTTTAAAGAACATTGGTGGCAGTTCCCTTTAAAGGTTCAGGAAAATTTAGAGATGAATCTGTATAAACTTCTTTGGATACTTTGTGTTATTGTTTCAATCTCACTACTTGGTTGGCCTATGTATATATCTTACAACCTATTGGTTCAATATTGGTACCCTAGAGATCTATCCATTTATTCTGTATTTTCCAGTGTACTAGAATAAAGGCTTAAAAAAAACTACCTTTGGTGATTTCTGTTGTTGCTATAGGGCTAGCTACATAGGATTGGCTTAAACTAGACATGCCTATTTGGGGCTTAGTCATCAACTACTTTTTTTTAAAAAATCTATCAAATTCTTTGATTTAAAGGATTTATTGAAGTTTGAACAGGAATGGGTTGTGTGCAGAGGAAGCTGAACTAAGTAGATCGCATATGCAACATGGGTGTTGTCCTCAGTCTCCAGCACCACGTAAAACTAAGAAAACAAAGCTGAGTGGTGGTGGCACATGCCTTTAATCCAAGCACTCAGGAGGAAGAGGCAGAGGAATCTCGGAATTCAAGGCCAGCTTGGTCTACAGAGCGAGTTCTAGAATGGTTGGGGCTACACAGAGAAACCCTGTCTTGAGAAAAAACAAAACAAACAACTAAAATGAACAAGGTACAAAAATAAATTAAAAACCAACCACCATGGTACCCCCAATCTAAGAATAACAGAGCCAGGATTAGTTGGTTCAGAAACAATATAAATCACAATTTTTATCTTCTTAATAGTTATCATTTTAACTAAGGTTGTAACATCATTTTTCCCCTTCCCTTTATTTCCTTCAACCATTCCATGTCCTCTCCTTCCAACCCTTCTTCCCCACCCCACTCCTAAATTTCTGTCTCTGTGTGTGTCTCTGTGTGTGTCTCTATGTGTGTATGTATGTATGTATGTATGTATGTATGTATGTATGTTGTTCGTTCTGAGTTCATTTAATGATGCTTGTATATATATGATTACAGGACTAATCACTTGGTATTAGATAATCAATTAGAAGGCTGGTCCCTGAGGATCACTAGTTGTCTATATTCTTTGTCTAGGGATGGAGTCCCTTGAGATTTGCCCCTTCCACATTAGCATGTCTACTAATGTTGTCATTATCTGGCCTTGTTTAGGAAGCCATATTGTTGCGGTATAACGGGTGTAGCTTCGTTGTCATTTCTAGGAGACAATTGCACAACAGACTTCTCATTCCTCTGGGTCTTCAAATCTTTCTACCTCCTGTTTCTCGATGTTCCCTGAGCCTTAGGTGGTGGCCGTTGTGTTATGGATGTATAGGTGTATCAACTGGGGCTAGGCACCACATAATCAGTTGCTCTGTGCATTTTAACAGCTTGCAGTTTTCTGTAATTGTTTCTGACTATTGTGGAGAAGCTCCTTTGGTGAGGAGTGAGAGCTACATTTCTCTGTGGGCATAAGGACAAATACAGAATGCTGTTAGAGATTATGTCGGTCTAGTAAAGTGGTGCAGTGGACTCTCCTCTAACATCTAGCTCTGAGTGATTGGTAACATCTCCTGTTCTAGGCATGAGTTTGCTCCTGCTGAATAGCCCCAATCAGACTAGCTACTGTCAGGATAAGCATTCTACTGTCACTCTGTTAGGGACAGCTTGCCATGCTGGTCACTGTTGAGTAAACAAAAAAAATATTTCATTTTGATGTATTTATTTTTAAATTTTATATCTTTATTTACTTGTACATAGAATGTTTTGCTTCACATGTAGTCTGCCACGCGTGTGCCTGGGCCCTGTGGAGGTTGGAAGAAGGTATCAAATCCCCTGGAACAGAGTGAATGTGAATCACATGTGGTGTGGATCCTCTGAAACAAGGAGGCTGAAAGATGTCTCAGTGGCTAAGAGCACTAGCTCTTCTTGAGGAGAATTACTAGAACCCACATGGCAGTTTGTAACTGTCGGTAGCTCCAGTGCCATTGGAATCCAATGTCCTCTTCTACGGGCACTTCATGAATGTGGTACACAGACAGGCAAAACACCCATACATGTTAAAAAAAACTGAAAGAAGAAACTAGAATAATGTAAATTAAAGGTCATAATTTAATATATGGTATAAGAATGTGTTATGGAGCCGGGCGGTTGTGGCACACGCCTTTAATCCCAGCACTTGGGAGGCAGAGACAGGCGGATTTCTGAGTTCGAGGCTAGCCTGGTCTACAGAGTGAGTTCCAGGACAGGCAGGGCTACACAGAGAAACCCTGTCTCGAAAAGCCAAAAAAAAAGTGTTATGGATATATAAGAAGATGTACACACACACACAAAACAACAATACTATAAAATCATTAATAAAAAAAATGTAAGTTTTGTCTTTGCTGAGGTACTTGAGTTCAAGCATGGGTCTTAACTTCTTGTACCAATCTGTGCTGATTTCTGTTTTCTTAAGCTAGCTATTCATCTCTTGGAGCCATCAAGGCATAAGAGTTATTAATCCCTTGTTTTTCTATGGAGTTGCCAATCGGTCAGCTAGAGTGGTTTAGGACCAGAGAACAAAGAAGCATGAAATGCAAAGTTCTCTCATCTAGAGTTCACGCTGGGCAGATTAGATAGCTCACTGTACTCTCAGAACCCAACTGATGCTGAGCTCTGCTATTAATCTGTGCTCCTCCATCATCCATGAACTTCACTGGGGGCTGCTCAACAAACAGTACTGGTTAGAGACGTTCAGTGTATGTCAGCTCCAATGACCTTGGCTTTTTAAGGCCCAGTGCCTATGTGCAGTCACGTACCCCTGCTCCATTTCTGACCTCCTTTACCTGGACATTTAAGCTTATAGTCTTAAAGGGAAAGAGCTTTGCTCTACAATATTTCCAACTGTATCAGGACTTACTCAAAGGACTAAAGTCAGACTTGACTTTTCAAGAAGGCTTTCCATTACAGCACTGTGCTTGTGTGTGGAGAAACACAAGTGTTTCGACCAGGTAGCATACTATGTAGCTCCCAGACCAGCTACATTCTGTTCTCTTTCTACTTCCATAACAATTTCTCCCCGCCCCCTCTCCCACTTTTTATTACCATCTGTGCCATCCTATTGCCACCTGTGACACAGCATTGTGCTCCTTCTCGCCCTACGTTATGATAAACATCATTTCTAGAGCTCTCCAGCTCTTCCAATATTGAATTTCAGTGAAATTCATGCTAACTAATTCAGTCATGCACATCCTTAAGCACCTGGGATCTAGCTATGCTGATTCTGAACACAGGAGACGCTGGGAAGTGTCATTTGCTTCTATTATTTGATGCTTTCAGTTTTCTCCTGTGACTCTTTGGTGCCTCTCTTTACTGACTAAGCCGCCTCTCTCCTAGGCTGTAGGTTTCTTGAAGCTCAGTATTATTTAGTTTCTCTTTATACTTCCAGAACCTAGCAAAGGATCCAGACTGAAATAGCTGATCTTTGAGCCTTGGTAGAATAAATAAATAAATTAGTAAGTTATTATTCCAATTAATTCTGCCTTTGATACCACCATGTAACATTGGTGTTAAGGATTTACAGGCCCAATCCACATGCCTATAATCTCAACCCAGGAAACAGACAAGATGCCCTGCAGTTTGAAACTTTCTTATGCTCCATCATGAGAAATGAGAAATAATTTAATGAGAAATGGCAACCTCGAAAATATATGATGTTCTGTCTCAATAAGCAGACAAAATCAAATAGACAAAGAAAAGCCACCAAACCAGCTTGTGATTATTTTCCATGAGGCTATTGATGCCCTAAATTATATTTTAAAAAAACAAAATATAGAGTAAAAATAATTATCATTGTGAACAATCAGGAAAGTCAGGGATCAAGTCCTGAGACATGGGATTGTTATATTAACAG
Source organism: Grammomys surdaster (assembly GCF_004785775.1). NCBI lineage: Eukaryota > Metazoa > Chordata > Mammalia > Rodentia > Muridae > Grammomys > Grammomys surdaster. Next base: position 413,098 of record NW_021605073.1, on the reverse strand, counting down.
TTCTATCTTTAAGCTTGAAAATGGGAACCTTCAAGAAGTCTGAAAAATACAAACCAAAGGCAGATTGCCACTTTAAGAGTCATTTGTTGTCTCACCATCAGGACCAGGTTATTTAAATGTAATTAGTGAAGAAGCTCATAGAGGCTTTCTGTAAAACTCTCCCACCTGGACTATGGATCGCATTTTGTAATCATTTTCTTTGATTTAATGTGTATGTAACCCAAGAACCTATGCTGCAGTATAGACAACAAGTTTAAAATATGAGGTAAACCTTATACTTATTGAATAACAAGATTAACTGTCCTAGGAAATTACTCCAGCTTCTTTATTAAATTTTCTTGTGTGTGTGTGTGTGTGTGTGTGTGTGTGTGTGTGTGTGCCTATGCAATCATAGGGAAATAGGATAGTGTCTTAGACTGGGGGTGAGAGAGTAATTAATTCTGAGTTATAGTGCAGCTGGGGTCTTGAAATGAAAAGGAAGAATGTATTTTTCTTATATCAACACAATGGATTTTCTGGAAATCAAATGAGCATCTCAGACCCAAGAACATTACCACTCAGTACGGGCCTCTGTATCTCATGCTTATTGCTCTTCCAGAAGACATCAGTTTGATTTCCAGCATCCATACCTGGTATCTCAGAACCCGCTGTGATTCCAGCCAGTAGATCTGACATCTGGCCTTCACAGGCACTTGTACTCATACATGCGCACGCACGCACACACACACACACACACACAGAGAGAGAGAGACAGAGACAGAGACAGAGAGACAGAGAGAGACAGAGAGACAGAGAGACAGAGAGACAGAGAAAGGAAGAGAGAGAAAATCTTTAAAAATAATTGTGCATATGCAGCTTTTTTACTTGTCTATGTCTTATTTATCCCAATGACTCCTACTTGTTCCTCTTACTCTTCCAAAGTACAAACTAGAGTGATTGCTGGTTTCAGAAAACTTGTTTCTATATAGTTGTCTCTTTATGTCTGATTATCTCGATATCACCTTAAAATTTTAGATCATTTCAAATGCCCAAAACCACTTCTTATTTGTGCCTGACTGACAAGAACACCAGATAGCAGTATTTTTGAGACAAGGTCTCACTGTGTAGGCCTAGCTAGACTCCAACTTGCTGTGTAGAACAAGATAGCCTCAAATTCACAAAGATACACATACCTCTACCCTCAAAGTCCTGGGATTAGCTGGGCAGTGGTGGCACACGCCTTTAATCCCAGCACTTAGGAGGCAGAGGCAGGTGGATTTCTGAGTTCGAGGCCAGCCTGGTCTACAGAGTGAGTTCCAGGACCACCAGGGCTACACAGAGAAACGCTGTCTCGAAAAAACAAAACAAAAGTTCTGGTAGTAAATGCTTGTGCTTCCTCACCTGGCAGGATTTGTTTTTATTTTTATGTGCATGAGTGTTTTTCTTGCATGTGTGTATGTGGCATGTGCTGGCTTGTGGCATCCCCTGTCTACATGGTGCCATGAAGGGCAGATGAGAGCATCGAATCCTTTAGAACTGGAATTAAAGGCCATTGTTGGCCACCATGCTGATCCTGAAAACCAAGCTCAGATCCTTTTCAAGAGCAGAAAGTGTTCTAACCATTTATCCATTTTTTTCCAGCCCCAGTTAGCAATCTTTAATGCTACTTAACGAGATTCAAAGCTATCCCTGATTTCTGTAACAGTAAGTTTATCAGCAGAGATTATTCTATTGTTTCTAATGCTGGAATTCTGATGACTTCAAGAATATTACTAGTACAATGTACTTCATCTGCAATTTTCTCAAAGATAATAAATTGTGTACATGGTCGAGTTCTCCCAGGTCCCTCTTCTTTTGTTTCTCTAAGGCATTAACATCTGGGAAAGAACATTTTCCTCTCTCCTGCCCTATTTGTCACAGTACATGACCCTTGCTTGCCTTTAACTTATCTGTATAAAATTCTAGAGCAATTTATACGTGTATTTATCATTTATAATCTTAAAATCATGCTTACTTTATTTTCTCCTACACTGAATGTGTGTGTGTATGAAGAGAGAGAAGAGAGAGAGAGAGAGAGAGAGAGAGAGAGAGAGAGAGAGAGAGAGA